>NW_027209043.1:0-150000 GCF_027789765.1 Dendropsophus ebraccatus
TTCGCGGTGCCCAGGGGGGACCCCATCCAGCCGCACTGAGTTTCATTCCTACCACCTTAGGAAAAAAAGTCATTATTTGAGGCTTAGAAGTCATTTCTGCAATTCCCATAGAAAATCAACGGCGTCTCTATTCAATTGTGTGGAGCGCATATCAGGTGAGTTTCTCTGCCGGCTTAAGAGATACACGTGAAACTAAAGCCGATCCTGGGTGCCTAGGGTGCCTGTCATCCAATCCGCACTGAATTTCATTTCTAGCACATAGCCAAAAAATCGCCCCATTGACTTACATTGGAGTGCAGAAAAGGTCATTTTTTCTCGGTCCCTTTAAGAGGTAGGAGTTAAACAAGCTTAGGTCTGCGGTGCCCAGGGGGGACCCCATCCAGCCCGCACTGAGTTTCATTCCTACCACCTTAGAAAAAAAGTCATTATTTTGAGGCTTAGAAGTCATTTCTGCAATTCCCATAGAAAATCAACGGCGTCTCTAATTCAATTGTGTGGAGCGCATATCAGGTGGGTTTTCTCTGCCGGCTTAAGAGATACACGTGAAACTAAAGCGATCCTGGGTCCTAGGGTGCCTGTCATCCAATCCGCACTGAATTTCATTTCTAGCACATAGCCAAAAAATCGCCCCATTGACTTACATTGGAGTGCAGAAAAGGTCATTTTTTCTCGGTCCCTTTAAGAGGTAGGAGTTAAACAAGCTTAGGTCTGCGGTGCCCAGGGGGACCCCATCCAGCCCGCACTGAGTTCATTCCTACCACCTTAGGAAAAAAGTCATTATTTTGAGGCTTAGAAGTCATTTCTGCAATTCCCATAGAAAATCAACGGCGTCTCTATTCAATTGTGTGGAGCGCATATCAGGTGGGTTTTCTCTGCCGGCTTAAGAGATACACTGAAACTAAAGCCGATCCTGGGTGCCTAGGGTGCCTGTCATCCAATCCGCACTGAATTTCATTTCTAGCACATAGCCAAAAAATCGCCCCATTGACTTACATTGGAGTGCAGAAAAGGTCATTTTTTCTCGGTCCCTTTAAGAGGTAGGAGTTAAACAAGCTTAGGTCTGCGGTGCCCAGGGGGGACCCCATCCAGCCCGCACTGAGTTTCATTCCTACCACCTTAGGAAAAAAAAGTCATTATTTTGAGGCTTAGAAGTCATTTCTGCAATTCCCATAGAAAATCAACGGCGTCTCTATTCAATTGTGTGGAGCGCATATCAGGTGGGTTTTCTCTGCCGGCTTAAGAGATACACGTGAAACTAAAGCCGATCCTGGGTGCCTAGGGTGCCTGTCATCCAATCCGCACTGAATTCATTTCTAGCACATAGCCAAAAAATCGCCCCATTGACTTACATTGGAGTGCAGAAAAGGTCATTTTTTCTCGGTCCCTTTAAGAGGTAGGAGTTAAACAAGCTTAGGTCTGCGGTGCCCAGGGGGAACCCCATCCAGCCCGCACTGAGTTTCATTCCTACCACCTTAGGAAAAAAAGTCATTATTTGAGGCTTAGAAGTCATTTCTGCAATTCCCATAGAAAATCAACGGCGTCTCTATTCAATTGTGTGGAGCGCATATCAGGTGGGTTTTCTCTGCCGGCTTAAGAGATACACGTGAAACTAAAGCCGATCCTGGGTGCCTAGGGTGCCTGTCATCCAATCCGCACTGAATTTCATTTCTAGCACATAGCCAAAAAATCGCCCCATTGACTTACATTGGAGTGCAGAAAAGGTCATTTTTTCTCGGTCCCTTTAAGAGGTAGGAGTTAAACAAGCTTAGGTCTGCGGTGCCCAGGGGGGACCCCATCCAGCCCGCACTGAGTTTCATTCCTACCACCTTAGGAAAAAAAGTCATTATTTTGAGGCTTAGAAGTCATTTCTGCAATTCCCATAGAAAATCAACGGCGTCTCTATTCAATTGTGTGGAGCGCATATCAGGTGGGTTTTCTCTGCCGGCTTAAGAGATACACGTGAAACTAAAGCCGATCCTGGGTGCCTAGGGTGCCTGTCATCCAATCCGCACTGAATTTCATTTCTAGCACATAGCCAAAAAATCGCCCCATTGACTTACATTGGAGTGCAGAAAAGGTCATTTTTTCTCGGTCCCTTTAAGAGGTAGGAGTTAAACAAGCTTAGGTCTGCGGTGCCCAGGGGGGACCCCATCCAGCCCGCACTGAGTTTCATTCCTACCACCTTAGGAAAAAAAGTCATTATTTTGAGGCTTAGAAGTCATTTCTGCAATTCCCATAGAAAATCAACGGCGTCTCTATTCAATTGTGTGGAGCGCATATCAGGTGGGTTTTCTCTGCCGGCTTAAGAGATACACGTGAAACTAAAGCCGATCCTGGGTGCCTAGGGTGCCTGTCATCCAATCCGCACTGAATTTCATTTCTAGCACATAGCCAAAAAATCGCCCCATTGACTTACATTGGAGTGCAGAAAAGGTCATTTTTTCTCGGTCCCTTTAAGAGGTAGGAGTTAAACAAGCTTAGGTCTGCGGTGCCCAGGGGGGACCCCATCCAGCCCGCACTGAGTTTCATTCCTACCACCTTAGGAAAAAAAGTCATTATTTAGAGGCTTAGAAGTCATTTCTGCAATTCCCATAGAAAATCAACGGCGTCTCTATTCAATTGTGTGGAGCGCATATCAGGTGGGTTTTCTCTGCCGGCTTAAGAGATACACGTGAAACTAAAGCCGATCCTGGGTGCCTAGGGTGCCTGTCATCCAATCCGCACTGCATTTCATTTCTAGCACATAGCCAAAAAATCGCCCCATTGACTTACATTGGAGTGCAGAAAAGGTCATTTTTTCTCGGTCCCTTTAAGAGGTAGGAGTTAAACAAGCTTAGGTCTGCGGTGCCCAGGGGGGACCCCATCCAGCCCGCACTGAGTTTCATTCCTACCACCTTAGGAAAAAAAGTCATTATTTTGAGGCTTAGAAGTCATTTCTGCAATTCCCATAGAAAATCAACGGCGTCTCTATTCAATTGTGTGGAGCGCATATCAGGTGGGTTTCTCTGCCGGCTTAAGAGATACACGTGAAACTAAAGCCGATCCTGGGTGCCTAGGGTGCCTGTCATCCAATCCGCACTGCATTTCATTTCTAGCACATAGCCAAAAAATCGCCCCATTGACTTACATTGGAGTGCAGAAAAGGTCATTTTTTCTCGGTCCCTTTAAGAGGTAGGAGTTAAACAAGCTTAGGTCTGCGGTGCCCAGGGGGGACCCCATCCAGCCCACACTGAGTTTCATTCCTACCACCTTAGGAAAAAAAGTCATTATTTTGAGGCTTAGAAGTCATTTCTGCAATTCCCATAGAAAATCAACGGCGTCTCTATTCAATTGTGTGGAGCGCATATCAGGTGGGTTTTCTCTGCCGGCTTAAGAGATACACGTGAAACTAAAGCCGATCCTGGGTGCCTAGGGTGCCTGTCATCCAATCCGCACTGAATTTCATTTCTAGCTCATAGCCAAAAAATCGCCCCATTGACTTACATTGGAGTGCAGAAAAGGTCATTTTTTCTCGGTCCCTTTAAGAGGTAGGAGTTAAACAAGCTTAGGTCTGCGGTGCCCAGGGGGGACCCCATCCAGCCCGCACTGAGTTTCATTCCTACCACCTTAGGAAAAAAAGTCATTATTTTGAGGCTTAGAAGTCATTTCTGCAATTCCCATAGAAAATCAACGGCGTCTCTATTCAATTGTGTGGAGCGCATATCAGGTGGGTTTTCTCTGCCGGCTTAAGAGATACACGTGAAACTAAAGCCGATCCTGGGTGCCTAGGGTGCCTGTCATCCAATCCGCACTGAATTTCATTTCTAGCACATAGCCAAAAAATCGCCCCATTGACTTACATTGGAGTGCAGAAAAGGTCATTTTTTCTCGGTCCCTTTAAGAGGTAGGAGTTAAACAAGCTTAGGTCTGCGGTGCCCAGGGGGACCCCATCCAGCCCGCACTGAGTTTCATTCCTACCACCTTAGGAAAAAAAGTCATTATTTTGAGGCTTAGAAGTCATTTCTGCAATTCCCATAGAAAATCAACGGCGTCTCTATTCAATTGTGTGGAGCGCATATCAGGTGGGTTTTCTCTGCCGGCTTAAGAGATACACGTGAAACTAAAGCCGATCCTGGGTGCCTAGGGTGCCTGTCATCCAATCCGCACTGAATTTCATTTCTAGCACATAGCCAAAAAATCGCCCCATTGACTTACATTGGAGTGCAGAAAAGGTCATTTTTTCTCGGTCCCTTTAAGAGGTAGGAGTTAAACAAGCTTAGGTCTGCGGTGCCCAGGGGGGACCCCATCCAGCCCGCACTGAGTTTCATTCCTACCACCTTAGGAAAAAAAGTCATTATTTTGAGGCTTAGAAGTCATTTCTGCAATTCCCATAGAAAATCAACGGCGTCTCTATTCAATTGTGTGGAGCGCATATCAGGTGGGTTTTCTCTGCCGGCTTAAGAGATACACGTGAAACTAAAGCCGATCCTGGGTGCCTAGGGTGCCTGTCATCCAATCCGCACTGAATTTCATTTCTAGCACATAGCCAAAAAATCGCCCCATTGACTTACATTGGAGTGCAGAAAAGGTCATTTTTTCTCGGTCCCTTTAAGAGGTAGGAGTTAAACAAGCTTAGGTCTGCGGTGCCCAGGGGGGACCCCATCCAGCCCGCACTGAGTTTCATTCCTACCACCTTAGGAAAAAAAGTCATTATTTTGAGGCTTAGAAGTCATTTCTGCAATTCCCATAGAAAATCAACGGCGTCTCTATTCAATTGTGTGGAGCGCATATCAGGTGGGTTTTCTCTGCCGGCTTAAGAGATACACGTGAAACTAAAGCCGATCCTGGGTGCCTAGGGTGCCTGTCATCCAATCCGCACTGAATTTCATTTCTAGCACATAGCCAAAAAATCGCCCCATTGACTTACATTGGAGTGCAGAAAAGGTCATTTTTTCTCGGTCCCTTTAAGAGGTAGGAGTTAAACAAGCTTAGGTCTGCGGTGCCCAGGGGGGACCCCATCCAGCCCGCACTGAGTTTCATTCCTACCACCTTAGGAAAAAAAGTCATTATTTTGAGGCTTAGAAGTCATTTCTGCAATTCCCCTAGAAAATCAACGGCGTCTCTATTCAATTGTGTGGAGCGCATATCAGGTGGGTTTTCTCTGCCGGCTTAAGAGATACACGTGAAACTAAAGCCGATCCTGGGTGCCTAGGGTGCCTGTCATCCAATCCGCACTGAATTTCATTTCTAGCACATAGCCAAAAAATCGCCCCATTGACTTACATTGGAGTGCAGAAAAGGTCATTTTTTCTCGGTCCCTTTAAGAGGTAGGAGTTAAACAAGCTTAGGTCTGCGGTGCCCAGGGGGGACCCCATCCAGCCCGCACTGAGTTTCATTCCTACCACCTTAGGAAAAAAAGTCATTATTTTGAGGCTTAGAAGTCATTTCTGCAATTCCCATAGAAAATCAACGGCGTCTCTATTCAATTGTGTGGAGCGCATATCAGGTGGGTTTTCTCTGCCGGCTTAAGAGATACACGTGAAACTAAAGCCGATCCTGGGTGCCTAGGGTGCCTGTCATCCAATCCGCACTGAATTTCATTTCTAGCACATAGCCAAAAAATCGCCCCATTGACTTACATTGGAGTGCAGAAAAGGTCATTTTTTCTCGGTCCCTTTAAGAGGTAGGAGTTAAACAAGCTTAGGTCTGCGGTGCCCAGGGGGGACCCCATCCAGCCCGCACTGAGTTTCATTCCTACCACCTTAGGAAAAAAAGTCATTATTTTGAGGCTTAGAAGTCATTTCTGCAATTCCCATAGAAAATCAACGGCGTCTCTATTCAATTGTGTGGAGCGCATATCAGGTGGGTTTTCTCTGACGGCTTAAGAGATACACGTGAAACTAAAGCCGATCCTGGGTGCCTAGGGTGCCTGTCATCCAATCCGCACTGAATTTCATTTCTAGCACATAGCCAAAAAATCGCCCCATTGACTTACATTGGAGTGCAGAAAAGGTCATTTTTTCTCGGACCCTTTAAGAGGTAGGAGTTAAACAAGCTTAGGTCTGCGGTGCCCAGGGGGGACCCCATCCAGCCCGCACTGAGTTTCATTCCTACCACCTTAGGAAAAAAAGTCATTATTTTGAGGCTTAGAAGTCATTTCTGCAATTCCCATAGAAAATCAACGGCGTCTCTATTCAATTGTGTGGAGCGCATATCAGGTGGGTTTTCTCTGCCGGCTTAAGAGATACACGTGAAACTAAAGCCGATCCTGGGTGCCTAGGGTGCCTGTCATCCAATCCGCACTGAATTTCATTTCTAGCACATAGCCAAAAAATCGCCCCATTGACTTACATTGGAGTGCAGAAAAGGTCATTTTTTCTCGGTCCCTTTAAGAGGTAGGAGTTAAACAAGCTTAGGTCTGCGGTGCCCAGGGGGGACCCCATCCAGCCCGCACTGAGTTTCATTCCTACCACCTTAGGAAAAAAAGTCATTATTTTGAGGCTTAGAAGTCATTTCTGCAATTCCCATAGAAAATCAACGGCGTCTCTATTCAATTGTGTGGAGCGCATATCAGGTGGGTTTTCTCTGCCGGCTTAAGAGATACACGTGAAACTAAAGCCGATCCTGGGTGCCTAGGGTGCCTGTCATCCAATCCGCACTGCATTTCATTTCTAGCACATAGCCAAAAAATCGCCCCATTGACTTACATTGGAGTGCAGAAAAGGTCATTTTTTCTCGGTCCCTTTAAGAGGTAGGAGTTAAACAAGCTTAGGTCTGCGGTGCCCAGGGGGGACCCCATCCAGCCCGCACTGAGTTTCATTCCTACCACCTTAGGAAAAAAAGTCATTATTTTGAGGCTTAGAAGTCATTTCTGCAATTCCCATAGAAAATCAACGGCGTCTCTATTCAATTGTGTGGAGCGCATATCAGATGGGTTTTCTCTGCCGGCTTAAGAGATACACGTGAAACTAAAGCCGATCCTGGGTGCCTAGGGTGCCTGTCATCCAATCCGCACTGAATTTCATTTCTAGCACATAGCCAAAAAATCGCCCCATTGACTTACATTGGAGTGCAGAAAAGGTCATTTTTTCTCGGTCCCTTTAAGAGGTAGGAGTTAAACAAGCTTAGGTCTGCGGTGCCCAGGGGGGACCCCATCCAGCCCGCACTGAGTTTCATTCCTACCACCTTAGGAAAAAAAGTCATTATTTTGAGGCTTAGAAGTCATTTCTGCAATTCCCATAGAAAATCAACGGCGTCTCTATTCAATTGTGTGGAGCGCATATAAGGTGGGTTTTCTCTGCCGGCTTAAGAGATACACGTGAAACTAAAGCCGATCCTGGGTGCCTAGGGTGCCTGTCATCCAATCCGCACTGAATTTCATTTCTAGCACATAGCCAAAAAATCGCCCCATTGACTTACATTGGAGTGCAGAAAAGGTCATTTTTTCTCGGTCCCTTTAAGAGGTAGGAGTTAAACAAGCTTAGGTCTGCGGTGCCCAGGGGGGACCCCATCCAGCCCGCACTGAGTTTCATTCCTACCACCTTAGGAAAAAAAGTCATTATTTTGAGGCTTAGAAGTCATTTCTGCAATTCCCATAGAAAATCAACGGCGTCTCTATTCAATTGTGTGGAGCGCATATCAGGTGGGTTTTCTCTGCCGGCTTAAGAGATACACGTGAAACTAAAGCCGAACCTGGGTGCCTAGGGTGCCTGTCATCCAATCCGCACTGAATTTCATTTCTAGCACATATCCAAAAAATCGCCCCATTGACTTACATTGGAGTGCAGAAAAGGTCATTTTTTCTCGGTCCCTTTAAGAGGTAGGAGTTAAACAAGCTTAGGTCTGCGGTGCCCAGGGGGGACCCCATCCAGCCCGCACTGAGTTTCATTCCTACCACCTTAGGAAAAAAAGTCATTATTTTGAGGCTTAGAAGTCATTTCTGCAATTCCCATAGAAAATCAACGGCGTCTCTATTCAATTGTGTGGAGCGCACATCAGGTGGGTTTTCTCTGCCGGCTTAAGAGATACACGTGAAACTAAAGCCGATCCTGGGTGCCTAGGGTGCCTGTCATCCAATCCGCACTCAATTTCATTTCTAGCACATAGCCAAAAAATCGCCCCATTGACTTACATTGGAGTGCAGAAAAGGTCATTTTTTCTCGGTCCCTTTAAGAGGTAGGAGTTAAACAAGCTTAGGTCTGCGGTGCCCAGGGGGGACCCCATCCAGCCCGCACTGAGTTTCATTCCTACCACCTTAGGAAAAAAAGTCATTATTTTGAGGCTTAGAAGTCATTTCTGCAATTCCCATAGAAAATCAACGGCGTCTCTATTCAATTGTGTGGAGCGCATATCAGGTGGGTTTTCTCTGCCGGCTTAAGAGATACACGTGAAACTAAAGCCGATCCTGGGTGCCTAGGGTGCCTGTCATCCAATCCGCACTGAATTTCATTTCTAGCACATAGCCAAAAAATCGCCCCATTGACTTACATTGGAGTGCAGAAAAGGTCATTTTTTCTCGGTCCCTTTAAGAGGTAGGAGTTAAACAAGCTTAGGTCTGCGGTGCCCAGGGGGGACCCCATCCAGCCCGCACTGAGTTTCATTCCTACCACCTTAGGAAAAAAAGTCATTATTTTGAGGCTTAGAAGTCATTTCTGCAATTCCCATAGAAAATCAACGGCGTCTCTATTCAATTGTGTGGAGCGCATATCAGGTGGGTTTTCTCTGCCGGCTTAAGAGATACACGTGAAACTAAAGCCGATCCTGGGTGCCTAGGGTGCCTGTCATCCAATCCGCACTGAATTTCATTTCTAGCACATAGCCAAAAAATCGCCCCATTGACTTACATTGGAGTGCAGAAAAGGTCATTTTTTCTCGGTCCCTTTAAGAGGTAGGAGTTAAACAAGCTTAGGTCTGCGGTGCCCAGGGGGGACCCCATCCAGCCCGCACTGAGTTTCATTCCTACCACCTTAGGAAAAAAAGTCATTATTTTGAGGCTTAGAAGTCATTTCTGCAATTCCCATAGAAAATCAACGGCGTCTCTATTCAATTGTGTGGAGCGCATATCAGGTGGGTTTTCTCTGCCGGCTTAAGAGATACACGTGAAACTAAAGCCGATCCTGGGTGCCTAGGGTGCCTGTCATCCAATCCGCACTGAATTTCATTTCTAGCACATAGCCAAAAAATCGCCCCATTGACTTACATTGGAGTGCAGAAAAGGTCATTTTTTCTCGGTCCCTTTAAGAGGTAGGAGTTAAACAAGCTTAGGTCTGCGGTGCCCAGGGGGGACCCCATCCAGCCCGCACTGAGTTTCATTCCTACCACCTTAGGAAAAAAAGTCATTATTTTGAGGCTTAGAAGTCATTTCTGCAATTCCCATAGAAAATCAACGGCGTCTCTATTCAATTGTGTGGAGCGCATATCAGGTGGGTTTTCTCTGCCGGCTTAAGAGATACACGTGAAACTAAAGCCGATCCTGGGTGCCTAGGGTGCCTGTCATCCAATCCGCACTGAATTTCATTTCTAGCACATAGCCAAAAAATCGCCCCATTGACTTACATTGGAGTGCAGAAAAGGTCATTTTTTCTCGGTCCCTTTAAGAGGTAGGAGTTAAACAAGCTTAGGTCTGCGGTGCCCAGGGGGGACCCCATCCAGCCCGCACTGAGTTTCATTCCTACCACCTTAGGAAAAAAAGTCATTATTTTGAGGCTTAGAAGTCATTTCTGCAATTCCCATAGAAAATCAACGGCGTCTCTATTCAATTGTGTGGAGCGCATATCAGGTGGGTTTTCTCTGCCGGCTTAAGAGATACACGTGAAACTAAAGCCGATCCTGGGTGCCTAGGGTGCCTGTCATCCAATCCGCACTGAATTTCATTTCTAGCACATAGCCAAAAAATCGCCCCATTGACTTACATTGGAGTGCAGAAAAGGTCATTTTTTCTCGGTCCCTTTAAGAGGTAGGAGTTAAACAAGCTTAGGTCTGCGGTGCCCAGGGGGGACCCCATCCAGCCCGCACTGAGTTTCATTCCTACCACCTTAGGAAAAAAAGTCATTATTTTGAGGCTTAGAAGTCATTTCTGCAATTCCCATAGAAAATCAACGGCGTCTCTATTCAATTGTGTGGAGCGCATATCAGGTGGGTTTTCTCTGCCGGCTTAAGAGATACACGTGAAACTAAAGCCGATCCTGGGTGCCTAGGGTGCCTGTCATCCAATCCGCACTGAATTTCATTTCTAGCACATAGCCAAAAAATCGCCCCATTGACTTACATTGGAGTGCAGAAAAGGTCATTTTTTCTCGGTCCCTTTAAGAGGTAGGAGTTAAACAAGCTTAGGTCTGCGGTGCCCAGGGGGGACCCCATCCAGCCCACACTGAGTTTCATTCCTACCACCTTAGGAAAAAAAGTCATTATTTTGAGGCTTAGAAGTCATTTCTGCAATTCCCATAGAAAATCAACGGCGTCTCTATTCAATTGTGTGGAGCGCATATCAGGTGGGTTTTCTCTGCCGGCTTAAGAGATACACGTGAAACTAAAGCCGATCCTGGGTGCCTAGGGTGCCTGTCATCCAATCCGCACTGAATTTCATTTCTAGCACATAGCCAAAAAATCGCCCCATTGACTTACATTGGAGTGCAGAAAAGGTCATTTTTTCTCGGTCCCTTTAAGAGGTAGGAGTTAAACAAGCTTAGGTCTGCGGTGCCCAGGGGGGACCCCATCCAGCCCGCACTGAGTTTCTTTCCTACCACCTTAGGAAAAAAAGTCATTATTTTGAGGCTTAGAAGTCATTTCTGCAATTCCCATAGAAAATCAACGGCGTCTCTATTCAATTGTGTGGAGCGCATATCAGGTGGGTTTTCTCTGCCGGCTTAAGAGATACACGTGAAACTAAAGCCGATCCTGGGTGCCTAGGGTGCCTGTCATCCAATCCGCACTGCATTTCATTTCTAGCACATAGCCAAAAAATCGCCCCATTGACTTACATTGGAGTGCAGAAAAGGTCATTTTTTCTCGGTCCCTTTAAGAGGTAGGAGTTAAACAAGCTTAGGTCTGCGGTGCCCAGGGGGAACCCCATCCAGCCCGCACTGAGTTTCATTCCTACCACCTTAGGAAAAAAAGTCATTATTTTGAGGCTTAGAAGTCATTTCTGCAATTCCCATAGAAAATCAACGGCGTCTCTATTCAATTGTGTGGAGCGCATATCAGGTGGGTTTTCTCTGCCGGCTTAAGAGATACACGTGAAACTAAAGCCGATCCTGGGTGCCTAGGGTGCCTGTCATCCAATCCGCACTGAATTTCATTTCTAGCACATAGCCAAAAAATCGCCCCATTGACTTACATTGGAGTGCAGAAAAGGTCATTTTTTCTCGGTCCCTTTAAGAGGTAGGAGTTAAACAAGCTTAGGTCTGCGGTGCCCAGGGGGGACCCCATCCAGCCCGCACTGAGTTTCATTCCTACCACCTTAGGAAAAAAAGTCATTATTTTGAGGCTTAGAAGTCATTTCTGCAATTCCCATAGAAAATCAACGGCGTCTCTATTCAATTGTGTGGAGCGCATATCAGGTGGGTTTTCTCTGCCGGCTTAAGAGATACACGTGAAACTAAAGCCGATCCTGGGTGCCTAGGGTGCCTGTCATCCAATCCGCACTGAATTTCATTTCTAGCACATAGCCAAAAAATCGCCCCATTGACTTACATTGGAGTGCAGAAAAGGTCATTTTTTCTCGGTCCCTTTAAGAGGTAGGAGTTAAACAAGCTTAGGTCTGCGGTGCCCAGGGGGGACCCCATCCAGCCCGCACTGAGTTTCATTCCTACCACCTTAGGAAAAAAAGTCATTATTTTGAGTCTTAGAAGTCATTTCTGCAATTCCCATAGAAAATCAACGGCGTCTCTATTCAATTGTGTGGAGCGCATATCAGGTGGGTTTTCTCTGCCGGCTTAAGAGATACACGTGAAACTAAAGCCGATCCTGGGTGCCTAGGGTGCCTGTCATCCAATCCGCACTGAATTTCATTTCTAGCACATAGCCAAAAAATCGCCCCATTGACTTACATTGGAGTGCAGAAAAGGTCATTTTTTCTCGGTCCCTTTAAGAGGTAGGAGTTAAACAAGCTTAGGTCTGCGGTGCCCAGGGGGGACCCCATCCAGCCCGCACTGAGTTTCATTCCTACCACCTTAGGAAAAAAAGTCATTATTTTGAGGCTTAGAAGTCATTTCTGCAATTCCCATAGAAAATCAACGGCGTCTCTATTCAATTGTGTGGAGCGCATATCCGGTGGGTTTTCTCTGCCGGCTTAAGAGATACACGTGAAACTAAAGCCGATCCTGGGTGCCTAGGGTGCCTGTCATCCAATCCGCACTGAATTTCATTTCTAGCACATAGCCAAAAAATCGCCCCATTGACTTACATTGGAGTGCAGAAAAGGTCATTTTTTCTCGGTCCCTTTAAGAGGTAGGAGTTAAACAAGCTTAGGTCTGCGGTGCCCAGGGGGGACCCCATCCAGCCCACACTGAGTTTCATTCCTACCACCTTAGGAAAAAAAGTCATTATTTTGAGGCTTAGAAGTCATTTCTGCAATTCCCATAGAAAATCAACGGCGTCTCTATTCAATTGTGTGGAGCGCATATCAGGTGGGTTTTCTCTGCCGGCTTAAGAGATACACGTGAAACTAAAGCCGATCCTGGGTGCCTAGGGTGCCTGTCATCCAATCCGCACTGAATTTCATTTCTAGCACATAGCCAAAAAATCGCCCCATTGACTTACATTGGAGTGCAGAAAAGGTCATTTTTTCTCGGTCCCTTTAAGAGGTAGGAGTTAAACAAGCTTAGGTCTGCGGTGCCCAGGGGGGACCCCATCCAGCCCGCACTGAGTTTCATTCCTACCACCTTAGGAAAAAAAGTCATTATTTTGAGGCTTAGAAGTCATTTCTGCAATTCCCATAGAAAATCAACGGCGTCTCTATTCAATTGTGTGGAGCGCATATCAGGTGGGTTTTCTCTGCCGGCTTAAGAGATACACGTGAAACTAAAGCCGATCCTGGGTGCCTAGGGTGCCTGTCATCCAATCCGCACTGAATTTCATTTCTAGCACATAGCCAAAAAATCGCCCCATTGACTTACATTGGAGTGCAGAAAAGGTCATTTTTTCTCGGTCCCTTTAAGAGGTAGGAGTTAAACAAGCTTAGGTCTGCGGTGCCCAGGGGGGACCCCATCCAGCCCGCACTGAGTTTCATTCCTACCACCTTAGGAAAAAAAGTCATTATTTTGAGGCTTAGAAGTCATTTCTGCAATTCCCATAGAAAATCAACGGCGTCTCTATTCAATTGTGTGGAGCGCATATCAGGTGGGTTTTCTCTGCCGGCTTAAGAGATACACGTGAAACTAAAGCCGATCCTGGGTGCCTAGGGTGCCTGTCATCCAATCCGCACTGAATTTCATTTCTAGCACATAGCCAAAAAATCGCCCCATTGACTTACATTGGAGTGCAGAAAAGGTCATTTTTTCTCGGTCCCTTTAAGAGGTAGGAGTTAAACAAGCTTAGGTCTGCGGTGCCCAGGGGGGACCCCATCCAGCCCGCACTGAGTTTCATTCCTACCACCTTAGGAAAAAAAGTCATTATTTTGAGGCTTAGAAGTCATTTCTGCAATTCCCATAGAAAATCAACGGCGTCTCTATTCAATTGTGTGGAGCGCATATCAGGTGGGTTTTCTCTGCCGGCTTAAGAGATACACGTGAAACTAAAGCCGATCCTGGGTGCCTAGGGTGCCTGTCATCCAATCCGCACTGAATTTCATTTCTAGCACATAGCCAAAAAATCGCCCCATTGACTTACATTGGAGTGCAGAAAAGGTCATTTTTTCTCGGTCCCTTTAAGAGGTAGGAGTTAAACAAGCTTAGGTCTGCGGTGCCCAGGGGGGACCCCATCCAGCCCGCACTGAGTTTCATTCCTACCACCTTAGGAAAAAAAGTCATTATTTTGAGGCTTAGAAGTCATTTCTGCAATTCCCATAGAAAATCAACGGCGTCTCTATTCAATTGTGTGGAGCGCATATCAGGTGGGTTTTCTCTGCCGGCTTAAGAGATACACGTGAAACTAAAGCCGATCCTGGGTGCCTAGGGTGCCTGTCATCCAATCCGCACTGAATTTCATTTCTAGCACATAGCCAAAAAATCGCCCCATTGACTTACATTGGAGTGCAGAAAAGGTCATTTTTTCTCGGTCCCTTTAAGAGGTAGGAGTTAAACAAGCTTAGGTCTGCGGTGCCCAGGGGGGACCCCATCCAGCCCGCACTGAGTTTCATTCCTACCACCTCAGGAAAAAAAGTCATTATTTTGAGGCTTAGAAGTCATTTCTGCAATTCCCATAGAAAATCAACGGCGTCTCTATTCAATTGTGTGGAGCGCATATCAGGTGGGTTTTCTCTGCCGGCTTAAGAGATACACGTGAAACTAAAGCCGATCCTGGGTGCCTAGGGTGCCTGTCATCCAATCCGCACTGAATTTCATTTCTAGCACATAGCCAAAAAATCGCCCCATTGACTTACATTGGAGTGCAGAAAAGGTCATTTTTTCTCGGTCCCTTTAAGAGGTAGGAGTTAAACAAGCTTAGGTCTGCGGTGCCCAGGGGGGACCCCATCCAGCCCGCACTGAGTTTCATTCCTACCACCTTAGGAAAAAAAGTCATTATTTTGAGGCTTAGAAGTCATTTCTGCAATTCCCATAGAAAATCAACGGCGTCTCTATTCAATTGTGTGGAGCGCATATCAGGTGGGTTTTCTCTGCCGGCTTAAGAGATACACGTGAAACTAAAGCCGATCCTGGGTGCCTAGGGTGCCTGTCATCCAATCCGCACTGAATTTCATTTCTAGCACATAGCCAAAAAATCGCCTCATTGACTTACATTGGAGTGCAGAAAAGGTCATTTTTTCTCGGTCCCTTTAAGAGGTAGGAGTTAAACAAGCTTAGGTCTGCGGTGCCCAGGGGGGACCCCATCCAGCCCGCACTGAGTTTCATTCCTACCACCTTAGGAAAAAAAGTCATTATTTTGAGGCTTAGAAGTCATTTCTGCAATTCCCATAGAAAATCAACGGCGTCTCTATTCAATTGTGTGGAGCGCATATCAGGTGGGTTTTCTCTGCCGGCTTAAGAGATACACGTGAAACTAAAGCCGATCCTGGGTGCCTAGGGTGCCTGTCATCCAATCCGCACTGAATTTCATTTCTAGCACATAGCCAAAAAATCGCCCCATTGACTTACATTGGAGTGCAGAAAAGGTCATTTTTTCTCGGTCCCTTTAAGAGGTAGGAGTTAAACAAGCTTAGGTCTGCGGTGCCCAGGGGGGACCCCATCCAGCCCGCACTGAGTTTCATTCCTACCACCTTAGGAAAAAAAGTCATTATTTTGAGGCTTAGAAGTCATTTCTGCAATTCCCATAGAAAATCAACGGCGTCTCTATTCAATTGTGTGGAGCGCATATCAGGTGGGTTTTCTCTGCCGGCTTAAGAGATACACGTGAAACTAAAGCCGATCCTGGGTGCCTAGGGTGCCTGTCATCCAATCCGCACTGAATTTCATTTCTAGCACATAGCCAAAAAATCGCCCCATTGACTTACATTGGAGTGCAGAAAAGGTCATTTTTTCTCGGTCCCTTTAAGAGGTAGGAGTTAAACAAGCTTAGGTCTGCGGTGCCCAGGGGGGACCCCATCCAGCCCGCACTGAGTTTCATTCCTACCACCTTAGGAAAAAAAGTCATTATTTTGAGGCTTAGAAGTCATTTCTGCAATTCCCATAGAAAATCAACGGCGTCTCTATTCAATTGTGTGGAGCGCATATCAGGTGGGTTTTCTCTGCCGGCTTAAGAGATACACGAGAAACTAAAGCCGATCCTGGGTGCCTAGGGTGCCTGTCATCCAATCCGCACTGAATTTCATTTCTAGCACATAGCCAAAAAATCGCCCCATTGACTTACATTGGAGTGCAGAAAAGGTCATTTTTTCTCGGTCCCTTTAAGAGGTAGGAGTTAAACAAGCTTAGGTCTGCGGTGCCCAGGGGGGACCCCATCCAGCCCACACTGAGTTTCATTCCTACCACCTTAGGAAAAAAAGTCATTATTTTGAGGCTTAGAAGTCATTTCTGCAATTCCCATAGAAAATCAACGGCGTCTCTATTCAATTGTGTGGAGCGCATATCAGGTGGGTTTTCTCTGCCGGCTTAAGAGATACACGTGAAACTAAAGCCGATCCTGGGTGCCTAGGGTGCCTGTCATCCAATCCGCACTGAATTTCATTTCTAGCACATAGCCAAAAAATCGCCCCATTGACTTACATTGGAGTGCAGAAAAGGTCATTTTTTCTCGGTCCCTTTAAGAGGTAGGAGTTAAACAAGCTTAGGTCTGCGGTGCCCAGGGGGGACCCCATCCAGCCCGCACTGAGTTTCATTCCTACCACCTTAGGAAAAAAAGTCATTATTTTGAGGCTTAGAAGTCATTTCTGCAATTCCCATAGAAAATCAACGGCGTCTCTATTCAATTGTGTGGAGCGCATATCAGGTGGGTTTTCTCTGCCGGCTTAAGAGATACACGTGAAACTAAAGCCGATCCTGGGTGCCTAGGGTGCCTGTCATCCAATCCGCACTGAATTTCATTTCTAGCACATAGCCAAAAAATCGCCCCATTGACTTACATTGGAGTGCATAAAAGGTCATTTTTTCTCGGTCCCTTTAAGAGGTAGGAGTTAAACAAGCTTAGGTCTGCGGTGCCCAGGGGGGACCCCATCCAGCCCGCACTGAGTTTCATTCCTACCACCTTAGGAAAAAAAGTCATTATTTTGAGGCTTAGAAGTCATTTCTGCAATTCCCATAGAAAATCAATGGCGTCTCTATTCAATTGTGTGGAGCGCATATCAGGTGGGTTTTCTCTGCCGGCTTAAGAGATACACGTGAAACTAAAGCCGATCCTGGGTGCCTAGGGTGCCTGTCATCCAATCCGCACTGCATTTCATTTCTAGCACATAGCCAAAAAATCGCCCCATTGACTTACATTGGAGTGCAGAAAAGGTCATTTTTTCTCGGTCCCTTTAAGAGGTAGGAGTTAAACAAGCTTAGGTCTGCGGTGCCCAGGGGGGACCCCATCCAGCCCGCACTGAGTTTCATTCCTACCACCTTAGGAAAAAAAGTCATTATTTTGAGGCTTAGAAGTCATTTCTGCAATTCCCATAGAAAATCAACGGCGTCTCTATTCAATTGTGTGGAGCGCATATCAGGTGGGTTTTCTCTGCCGGCTTAAGAGATACACGTGAAACTAAAGCCGATCCTGGGTGCCTAGGGTGCCTGTCATCCAATCCGCACTGAATTTCATTTCTAGCACATAGCCAAAAAATCGCCCCATTGACTTACATTGGAGTGCAGAAAAGGTCATTTTTTCTCGGTCCCTTTAAGAGGTAGGAGTTAAACAAGCTTAGGTCTGCGGTGCCCAGGGGGGACCCCATCCAGCCCGCACTGAGTTTCATTCCTACCACCTTAGGAAAAAAAGTCATTATTTTGAGGCTTAGAAGTCATTTCTGCAATTCCCATAGAAAATCAACGGCGTCTCTATTCAATTGTGTGGAGCGCATATCAGGTGGGTTTTCTCTGCCGGCTTAAGAGATACACGTGAAACTAAAGCCGATCCTGGGTGCCTAGGGTGCCTGTCATCCAATCCGCACTGAATTTCATTTCTAGCACATAGCCAAAAAATCGCCCCATTGACTTACATTGGAGTGCAGAAAAGGTCATTTTTTCTCGGTCCCTTTAAGAGGTAGGAGTTAAACAAGCTTAGGTCTGCGGTGCCCAGGGGGGACCCCATCCAGCCCGCACTGAGTTTCATTCCTACCACCTTAGGAAAAAAAGTCATTATTTTGAGGCTTAGAAGTCATTTCTGCAATTCCCATAGAAAATCAACGGCGTCTCTATTCAATTGTGTGGAGCGCATATCAGGTGGGTTTTCTCTGCCGGCTTAAGAGATACACGTGAAACTAAAGCCGATCCTGGGTGCCTAGGGTGCCTGTCATCCAATCCGCACTGAATTTCATTTCTAGCACATAGCCAAAAAATCGCCCCATTGACTTACACTGGAGTGCAGAAAAGGTCATTTTTTCTCGGTCCCTTTAAGAGGTAGGAGTTAAACAAGCTTAGGTCTGCGGTGCCCAGGGGGGACCCCATCCAGCCCGCACTGAGTTTCATTCCTACCACCTTAGGAAAAAAAGTCATTATTTTGAGGCTTAGAAGTCATTTCTGCAATTCCCATAGAAAATCAACGGCGTCTCTATTCAATTGTGTGGAGCGCATATCAGGTGGGTTTTCTCTGCCGGCTTAAGAGATACACGTGAAACTAAAGCCGATCCTGGGTGCCTAGGGTGCCTGTCATCCAATCCGCACTGAATTTCATTTCTAGCACATAGCCAAAAAATCGCCCCATTGACTTACATTGGAGTGCAGAAAAGGTCATTTTTTCTCGGTCCCTTTAAGAGGTAGGAGTTAAACAAGCTTAGGTCTGCGGTGCCCAGGGGGGACCCCATCCAGCCCGCACTGAGTTTCATTCCTACCACCTTAGGAAAAAAAGTCATTATTTTGAGGCTTAGAAGTCATTTCTGCAATTCCCATAGAAAATCAACGGCGTCTCTATTCAATTGTGTGGAGCGCATATCAGGTGGGTTTTCTCTGCCGGCTTAAGAGATACACGTGAAACTAAAGCCGATCCTGGGTGCCTAGGGTGCCTGTCATCCAATCCGCACTGAATTTCATTTCTAGCACATAGCCAAAAAATCGCCCCATTGACTTACATTGGAGTGCAGAAAAGGTCATTTTTTCTCGGTCCCTTTAAGAGGTAGGAGTTAAACAAGCTTAGGTCTGCGGTGACCAGGGGGGACCCCATCCAGCCCGCACTGAGTTTCATTCCTACCACCTTAGGAAAAAAAGTCATTATTTTGAGGCTTAGAAGTCATTTCTGCAATTCCCATAGAAAATCAACGGCGTCTCTATTCAATTGTGTGGAGCGCATATCAGGTGGGTTTTCTCTGCCGGCTTAAGAGATACACGTGAAACTAAAGCCGATCCTGTGTGCCTAGGGTGCCTGTCATCCAATCCGCACTGAATTTCATTTCTAGCACATAGCCAAAAAATCGCCCCATTGACTTACATTGGAGTGCAGAAAAGGTCATTTTTTCTCGGTCCCTTTAAGAGGTAGGAGTTAAACAAGCTTAGGTCTGCGGTGCCCAGGGGGGACCCCATCCAGCCCGCACTGAGTTTCATTCCTACCACCTTAGGAAAAAAAGTCATTATTTTGAGGCTTAGAAGTCATTTCTGCAATTCCCATAGAAAATCAACGGCGTCTCTATTCAATTGTGTGGAGCGCATATCAGGTGGGTTTTCTCTGCCGGCTTAAGAGATACACGTGAAACTAAAGCCGATCCTGGGTGCCTAGGGTGCCTGTCATCCAATCCGCACTGAATTTCATTTCTAGCACATAGCCAAAAAATCGCCCCATTGACTTACATTGGAGTGCAGAAAAGGTCATTTTTTCTCGGTCCCTTTAAGAGGTAGGAGTTAAACAAGCTTAGGTCTGCGGTGCCCAGGGGGGACCCCATCCAGCCCGCACTGAGTTTCATTCCTACCACCTTAGGAAAAAAAGTCATTATTTTGAGGCTTAGAAGTCATTTCTGCAATTCCCATAGAAAATCAACGGCGTCTCTATTCAATTGTGTGGAGCGCATATCAGGTGGGTTTTCTCAGCCGGCTTAAGAGATACACGTGAAACTAAAGCCGATCCTGGGTGCCTAGGGTGCCTGTCATCCAATCCGCACTGAATTTCATTTCTAGCACATAGCCAAAAAATCGCCCCATTGACTTACATTGGAGTGCAGAAAAGGTCATTTTTTCTCGGTCCCTTTAAGAGGTAGGAGTTAAACAAGCTTAGGTCTGCGGTGCCCAGGGGGGACCCCATCCAGCCCGCACTGAGTTTCATTCCTACCACCTTAGGAAAAAAAGTCATTATTTTGAGGCTTAGAAGTCATTTCTGCAATTCCCATAGAAAATCAACGGCGTCTCTATTCAATTGTGTGGAGCGCATATCAGGTGGGTTTTCTCTGCCGGCTTAAGAGATACACATGAAACTAAAGCCGATCCTGGGTGCCTAGGGTGCCTGTCATCCAATCCGCACTGAATTTCATTTCTAGCACATAGCCAAAAAATCGCCCCATTGACTTACATTGGAGTGCAGAAAAGGTCATTTTTTCTCGGTCCCTTTAAGAGGTAGGAGTTAAACAAGCTTAGGTCTGCGGTGCCCAGGGGGGACCCCATCCAGCCCGCACTGAGTTTCATTCCTACCACCTTAGGAAAAAAAGTCATTATTTTGA
This sequence comes from Dendropsophus ebraccatus, assembly GCF_027789765.1. Lineage (NCBI taxonomy): Eukaryota > Metazoa > Chordata > Amphibia > Anura > Hylidae > Dendropsophus > Dendropsophus ebraccatus. The sequence goes on from NW_027209043.1 coordinate 20,363, forward strand.
GGCTTAGAAGTCATTTCTGCAATTCCCATAGAAAATCAACGGCGTCTCTATTCAATTGTGTGGAGCGCATATCAGGTGGGTTTTCTCTGCCGGCTTAAGAGATACACGTGAAACTAAAGCCGATCCTGGGTGCCTAGGGTGCCTGTCATCCAATCCGCACTGCATTTCATTTCTAGCACATAGCCAAAAAATCGCCCCATTGACTTACATTGGAGTGCAGAAAAGGTCATTTTTTCTCGGTCCCTTTAAGAGGTAGGAGTTAAACAAGCTTAGGTCTGCGGTGCCCAGGGGGGACCCCATCCAGCCCGCACTGAGTTTCATTCCTACCACCTTAGGAAAAAAAGTCATTATTTTGAGGCTTAGAAGTCATTTCTGCAATTCCCATAGAAAATCAACGGCGTCTCTATTCATTTGTGTGGAGCGCATATCAGGTGGGTTTTCTCTGCCGGCTTAAGAGATACACGTGAAACTAAAGCCGATCCTGGGTGCCTAGGGTGCCTGTCATCCAATCCGCACTGAATTTCATTTCTAGCACATAGCCAAAAAATCGCCCCATTGACTTACATTGGAGTGCAGAAAAGGTCATTTTTTCTCGGTCCCTTTAAGAGGTAGGAGTTAAACAAGCTTAGGTCTGCGGTGCCCAGGGGGGACCCCATCCAGCCCACACTGAGTTTCATTCCTACCACCTTAGGAAAAAAAGTCATTATTTTGAGGCTTAGAAGTCATTTCTGCAATTCCCATAGAAAATCAACGGCGTCTCTATTCAATTGTGTGGAGCGCATATCAGGTGGGTTTTCTCTGCCGGCTTAAGAGATACACGTGAAACTAAAGCCGATCCTGGGTGCCTAGGGTGCCTGTCATCCAATCCGCACTGAATTTCATTTCTAGCACATAGCCAAAAAATCGCCCCATTGACTTACATTGGAGTGCAGAAAAGGTCATTTTTTCTCGGTCCCTTTAAGAGGTAGGAGTTAAACAAGCTTAGGTCTGCGGTGCCCAGGGGGGACCCCATCCAGCCCGCACTGAGTTTCATTCCTACCACCTTAGGAAAAAAAGTCATTATTTTGAGGCTTAGAAGTCATTTCTGCAATTCCCATAGAAAATCAACGGCGTCTCTATTCAATTGTGTGGAGCGCATATCAGGTGGGTTTTCTCTGCCGGCTTAAGAGATACACGTGAAACTAAAGCCGATACTGGGTGCCTAGGGTGCCTGTCATCCAATCCGCACTGAATTTCATTTCTAGCACATAGCCAAAAAATCGCCCCATTGACTTACATTGGAGTGCAGAAAAGGTCATTTTTTCTCGGTCCCTTTAAGAGGTAGGAGTTAAACAAGCTTAGGTCTGCGGTGCCCAGGGGGGACCCCATCCAGCCCGCACTGAGTTTCATTCCTACCACCTTAGGAAAAAAAGTCATTATTTTGAGGCTTAGAAGTCATTTCTGCAATTCCCATAGAAAATCAACGGCGTCTCTATTCAATTGTGTGGAGCGCATATCAGGTGGGTTTTCTCTGCCGGCTTAAGAGATACACGTGAAACTAAAGCCGATCCTGGGTGCCTAGGGTGCCTGTCATCCAATCCGCACTGAATTTCATTTCTAGCACATAGCCAAAAAATCGCCCCATTGACTTACATTGGAGTGCAGAAAAGGTCATTTTTTCTCGGTCCCTTTAAGAGGTAGGAGTTAAACAAGCTTAGGTCTGCGGTGCCCAGGGGGGACCCCATCCAGCCCGCACTGAGTTTCATTCCTACCACCTTAGGAAAAAAAGTCATTATTTTGAGGCTTAGAAGTCATTTCTGCAATTCCCATAGAAAATCAACGGCGTCTCTATTCAATTGTGTGGAGCGCATATCAGGTGGGTTTTCTCTGCCGGCTTAAGAGATACACGTGAAACTAAAGCCGATCCTGGGTGCCTAGGGTGCCTGTCATCCAATCCGCACTGAATTTCATTTCTAGCACATAGCCAAAAAATCGCCCCATTGACTTACATTGGAGTGCAGAAAAGGTCATTTTTTCTCGGTCCCTTTAAGAGGTAGGAGTTAAACAAGCTTAGGTCTGCGGTGCCCAGGGGGGACCCCATCCAGCCCGCACTGAGTTTCATTCCTACCACCTTAGGAAAAAAAGTCATTATTTTGAGGCTTAGAAGTCATTTCTGCAATTCCCATAGAAAATCAACGGCGTCTCTATTCAATTGTGTGGAGCGCATATCAGGTGGGTTTTCTCTGCCGGCTTAAGAGATACACGTGAAACTAAAGCCGATCCTGGGTGCCTAGGGTGCCTGTCATCCAATCCGCACTGAATTTCATTTCTAGCACATAGCCAAAAAATCGCCCCATTGACTTACATTGGAGTGCAGAAAAGGTCATTTTTTCTCGGTCCCTTTAAGAGGTAGGAGTTAAACAAGCTTAGGTCTGCGGTGCCCAGGGGGGACCCCATCCAGCCCGCACTGAGTTTCATTCCTACCACCTTAGGAAAAAAAGTCATTATTTTGAGGCTTAGAAGTCATTTCTGCAATTCCCATAGAAAATCAACGGCGTCTCTATTCAATTGTGTGGAGCGCATATCTGGTGGGTTTTCTCTGCCGGCTTAAGAGATACACGTGAAACTAAAGCCGATCCTGGGTGCCTAGGGTGCCTGTCATCCAATCCGCACTGAATTTCATTTCTAGCACATAGCCAAAAAATCGCCCCATTGACTTACATTGGAGTGCAGAAAAGGTCATTTTTTCTCGGTCCCTTTAAGAGGTAGGAGTTAAACAAGCTTAGGTCTGCGGTGCCCAGGGGGGACCCCATCCAGCCCACACTGAGTTTCATTCCTACCACCTTAGGAAAAAAAGTCATTATTTTGAGGCTTAGAAGTCATTTCTGCAATTCCCATAGAAAATCAACGGCGTCTCTATTCAATTGTGTGGAGCGCATATCAGGTGGGTTTTCTCTGCCGGCTTAAGAGATACACGTGAAACTAAAGCCGATCCTGGGTGCCTAGGGTGCCTGTCATCCAATCCGCACTGAATTTCATTTCTAGCACATAGCCAAAAAATCGCCCCATTGACTTACATTGGAGTGCAGAAAAGGTCATTTTTTCTCGGTCCCTTTAAGAGGTAGGAGTTAAACAAGCTTAGGTCTGCGGTGCCCAGGGGGGACCCCATCCAGCCCGCACTGAGTTTCATTCCTACCACCTTAGGAAAAAAAGTCATTATTTTGAGGCTTAGAAGTCATTTCTGCAATTCCCATAGAAAATCAACGGCGTCTCTATTCAATTGTGTGGAGCGCATATCAGGTGGGTTTTCTCTGCCGGCTTAAGAGATACACGTGAAACTAAAGCCGATCCTGGGTGCCTAGGGTGCCTGTCATCCAATCCGCACTGAATTTCATTTCTAGCACATAGCCAAAAAATCGCCCCATTGACTTACATTGGAGTGCAGAAAAGGTCATTTTTTCTCGGTCCCTTTAAGAGGTAGGAGTTAAACAAGCTTAGGTCTGCGGTGCCCAGGGGGGACCCCATCCAGCCCGCACTGAGTTTCATTCCTACCACCTTAGGAAAAAAAGTCATTATTTTGAGGCTTAGAAGTCATTTCTGCAATTCCCATAGAAAATCAACGGCGTCTCTATTCAATTGTGTGGAGCGCATATCAGGTGGGTTTTCTCTGCCGGCTTAAGAGATACACGTGAAACTAAAGCCGATCCTGGGTGCCTAGGGTGCCTGTCATCCAATCCGCACTGAATTTCATTTCTAGCACATAGCCAAAAAATCGCCCCATTGACTTACATTGGAGTGCAGAAAAGGTCATTTTTTCACGGTCCCTTTAAGAGGTAGGAGTTAAACAAGCTTAGGTCTGCGGTGCCCAGGGGGGACCCCATCCAGCCCGCACTGAGTTTCATTCCTACCACCTTAGGAAAAAAAGTCATTATTTTGAGGCTTAGAAGTCATTTCTGCAATTCCCATAGAAAATCAACGGCGTCTCTATTCAATTGTGTGGAGCGCATATCAGGTGGGTTTTCTCTGCCGGCTTAAGAGATACACGTGAAACTAAAGCCGATCCTGGGTGCCTAGGGTGCCTGTCATCCAATCCGCACTGAATTTCATTTCTAGCACATAGCCAAAAAATCGCCCCATTGACTTACATTGGAGTGCAGAAAAGGTCATTTTTTCTCGGTCCCTTTAAGAGGTAGGAGTTAAACAAGCTTAGGTCTGCGGTGCCCAGGGGGGACCCCATCCAGCCCGCACTGAGTTTCATTCCTACCACCTTAGGAAAAAAAGTCATTATTTTGAGGCTTAGAAGTCATTTCTGCAATTCCCATAGAAAATCAACGGCGTCTCTATTCAATTGTGTGGAGCGCATATCAGGTGGGTTTTCTCTGCCGGCTTAAGAGATACACGTGAAACTAAAGCCGATCCTGGGTGCCTAGGGTGCCTGTCATCCAATCCGCACTGAATTTCATTTCTAGCACATAGCCAAAAAATCGCCCCATTGACTTACATTGGAGTGCAGAAAAGGTCATTTTTTATCGGTCCCTTTAAGAGGTAGGAGTTAAACAAGCTTAGGTCTGCGGTGCCCAGGGGGGACCCCATCCAGCCCGCACTGAGTTTCATTCCTACCACCTTAGGAAAAAAAGTCATTATTTTGAGGCTTAGAAGTCATTTCTGCAATTCCCATAGAAAATCAACGGCGTCTCTATTCAATTGTGTGGAGCGCATATCAGGTGGGTTTTCTCTGCCGGCTTAAGAGATACACGTGAAACTAAAGCCGATCCTGGGTGCCTAGGGTGCCTGTCATCCAATCCGCACTGAATTTCATTTCTAGCACATAGCCAAAAAATCGCCCCATTGACTTACATTGGAGTGCAGAAAAGGTCATTTTTTCTCGGTCCCTTTAAGAGGTAGGAGTTAAACAAGCTTAGGTCTGCGGTGCCCAGGGGGAACCCCATCCAGCCCGCACTGAGTTTCATTCCTACCACCTTAGGAAAAAAAGTCATTATTTTGAGGCTTAGAAGTCATTTCTGCAATTCCCATAGAAAATCAACGGCGTCTCTATTCAATTGTGTGGAGCGCATATCAGGTGGGTTTTCTCTGCCGGCTTAAGAGATACACGTGAAACTAAAGCCGATCCTGGGTGCCTAGGGTGCCTGTCATCCAATCCGCACTGAATTTCATTTCTAGCACATAGCCAAAAAATCGCCCCATTGACTTACATTGGAGTGCAGAAAAGGTCATTTTTTCTCGGTCCCTTTAAGAGGTAGGAGTTAAACAAGCTTAGGTCTGCGGTGCCCAGGGGGGACCCCATCCAGCCCGCACTGAGTTTCATTCCTACCACCTTAGGAAAAAAAGTCATTATTTTGAGGCTTAGAAGTCATTTCTGCAATTCCCATAGAAAATCAACGGCGTCTCTATTCAATTGTGTGGAGCGCATATCAGGTGGGTTTTCTCTGCCGGCTTAAGAGATACACGTGAAACTAAAGCCGATCCTGGGTGCCTAGGGTGCCTGTCATCCAATCCGCACTGAATTTCATTTCTAGCACATAGCCAAAAAATCGCCCCATTGACTTACATTGGAGTGCAGAAAAGGTCATTTTTACTCGGTCCCTTTAAGAGGTAGGAGTTAAACAAGCTTAGGTCTGCGGTGCCCAGGGGGGACCCCATCCAGCCCGCACTGAGTTTCATTCCTACCACCTTAGGAAAAAAAGTCATTATTTTGAGGCTTAGAAGTCATTTCTGCAATTCCCATAGAAAATCAACGGCGTCTCTATTCAATTGTGTGGAGCGCATATCAGGTGGGTTTTCTCTGCCGGCTTAAGAGATACACGTGAAACTAAAGCCGATCCTGGGTGCCTAGGGTGCCTGTCATCCAATCCGCACTGAATTTCATTTCTAGCACAAAGCCAAAAAATCGCCCCATTGACTTACATTGGAGTGCAGAAAAGGTCATTTTTTCTCGGTCCCTTTAAGAGGTAGGAGTTAAACAAGCTTAGGTCTGCGGTGCCCAGGGGGGACCCCATCCAGCCCGCACTGAGTTTCATTCCTACCACCTTAGGAAAAAAAGTCATTATTTTGAGGCTTAGAAGTCATTTCTGCAATTCCCATAGAAAATCAACGGCGTCTCTATTCAATTGTGTGGAGCGCATATCAGGTGGGTTTTCTCTGCCGGCTTAAGAGATACACGTGAAACTAAAGCCGATCCTGGGTGCCTAGGGTGCCTGTCATCCAATCCGCACTGAATTTCATTTCTAGCACATAGCCAAAAAATCGCCCCATTGACTTACATTGGAGTGCAGAAAAGGTCATTTTTTCTCGGTCCCTTTAAGAGGTAGGAGTTAAACAAGCTTAGGTCTGCGGTGCCCAGGGGGGACCCCATCCAGCCCGCACTGAGTTTCATTCCTACCACCTTAGGAAAAAAAGTCATTATTTTGAGGCTTAGAAGTCATTTCTGCAATTCCCATAGAAAATCAACGGCGTCTCTATTCAATTGTGTGGAGCGCATATCAGGTGGGTTTTCTCTGCCGGCTTAAGAGATACACGTGAAACTAAAGCCGATCCTGGGTGCCTAGGGTGCCTGTCATCCAATCCGCACTGAATTTCATTTCTAGCACATAGCCAAAAAATCGCCCCATTGACTTACAGTGGAGTGCAGAAAAGGTCATTTTTTCTCGGTCCCTTTAAGAGGTAGGAGTTAAACAAGCTTAGGTCTGCGGTGCCCAGGGGGGACCCCATCCAGCCCGCACTGAGTTTCATTCCTACCACCTTAGGAAAAAAAGTCATTATTTTGAGGCTTAGAAGTCATTTCTGCAATTCCCATAGAAAATCAACGGCGTCTCTATTCAATTGTGTGGAGCGCATATCAGGTGGGTTTTCTCTGCCGGCTTAAGAGATACACGTGAAACTAAAGCCGATCCTGGGTGCCTAGGGTGCCTGTCATCCAATCCGCACTGAATTTCATTTCTAGCACATAGCCAAAAAATCGCCCCATTGACTTACATTGGAGTGCAGAAAAGGTCATTTTTTCTCGGTCCCTTTAAGAGGTAGGAGTTAAACAAGCTTAGGTCTGCGGTGCCCAGGGGGGACCCCATCCAGCCCGCACTGAGTTTCATTCCTACCACCTTAGGAAAAAAAGTCATTATTTTGAGGCTTAGAAGTCATTTCTGCAATTCCCATAGAAAATCAACGGCGTCTCTATTCAATTGTGTGGAGCGCATATCAGGTGGGTTTTCTCTGCCGGCTTAAGAGATACACGTGAAACTAAAGCCGATCCTGGGTGCCTAGGGTGCCTGTCATCCAATGCGCACTGAATTTCATTTCTAGCACATAGCCAAAAAATCGCCCCATTGACTTACATTGGAGTGCAGAAAAGGTCATTTTTTCTCGGTCCCTTTAAGAGGTAGGAGTTAAACAAGCTTAGGTCTGCGGTGCCCAGGGGGGACCCCATCCAGCCCGCACTGAGTTTCATTCCTACCACCTTAGGAAAAAAAGTCATTATTTTGAGGCTTAGAAGTCATTTCTGCAATTCCCATAGAAAATCAACGGCGTCTCTATTCAATTGTGTGGAGCGCATATCAGGTGGGTTTTCTCTGCCGGCTTAAGAGATACACGTGAAACTAAAGCCGATCCTGGGTGCCTAGGGTGCCTGTCATCCAATCCGCACTGAATTTCATTTCTAGCACATAGCCAAAAAATCGCCCCATTGACTTACATTGGAGTGCAGAAAAGGTCATTTTTTCTCGGTCCCTTTAAGAGGTAGGAGTTAAACAAGCTTAGGTCTGCGGTGCCCAGGGGGGACCCCATCCAGCCCGCACTGAGTTTCATTCCTACCACCTTAGGAAAAAAAGTCATTATTTTGAGGCTTAGAAGTCATTTCTGCAATTCCCATAGAAAATCAACGGCGTCTCTATTCAATTGTGTGGAGCGCATATCAGGTGGGTTTTCTCTGCCGGCTTAAGAGATACACGTGAAACTAAAGCCGATCCTGGGTGCCTAGGGTGCCTGTCATCCAATCCGCACTGAATTTCATTTCTAGCACATAGCCAAAAAATCGCCCCATTGACTTACATTGGAGTGCAGAAAAGGTCATTTTTTCTCGGTCCCTTTAAGAGGTAGGAGTTAAACAAGCTTAGGTCTGCGGTGCCCAGGGGGGACCCCATCCAGCCCGCACTGAGTTTCATTCCTACCACCTTAGGAAAAAAAGTCATTATTTTGAGGCTTAGAAGTCATTTCTGCAATTCCCATAGAAAATCAACGGCGTCTCTATTCAATTGTGTGGAGCGCATATCAGGTGGGTTTTCTCTGCCGGCTTAAGAGATACACGTGAAACTAAAGCCGATCCTGGGTGCCTAGGGTGCCTGTCATCCAATCCGCACTGAATTTCATTTCTAGCACATAGCCAAAAAATCGCCCCATTGACTTACATTGGAGTGCAGAAAAGGTCATTTTTTATCGGTCCCTTTAAGAGGTAGGAGTTAAACAAGCTTAGGTCTGCGGTGCCCAGGGGGGACCCCATCCAGCCCGTACTGAGTTTCATTCCTACCACCTTAGGAAAAAAAGTCATTATTTTGAGGCTTAGAAGTCATTTCTGCAATTCCCATAGAAAATCAACGGCGTCTCTATTCAATTGTGTGGAGCGCATATCAGGTGGGTTTTCTCTGCCGGCTTAAGAGATACACGTGAAACTAAAGCCGATCCTGGGTGCCTAGGGTGCCTGTCATCCAATCCGCACTGAATTTCATTTCTAGCACATAGCCAAAAAATCGCCCCATTGACTTACATTGGAGTGCAGAAAAGGTCATTTTTTCTCGGTCCCTTTAAGAGGTAGGAGTTAAACAAGCTTAGGTCTGCGGTGCCCAGGGGGGACCCCATCCAGCCCGCACTGAGTTTCATTCCTACCACCTTAGGAAAAAAAGTCATTATTTTGAGGCTTAGAAGTCATTTCTGCAATTCCCATAGAAAATCAACGGCGTCTCTATTCAATTGTGTGGAGCGCATATCAGGTGGGTTTTCTCTGCCGGCTTAAGAGATACACGTGAAACTAAAGCCGATCCTGTGTGCCTAGGGTGCCTGTCATCCAATCCGCACTGAATTTCATTTCTAGCACATAGCCAAAAAATCGCCCCATTGACTTACATTGGAGTGCAGAAAAGGTCATTTTTTCTCGGTCCCTTTAAGAGGTAGGAGTTAAACACGCTTAGGTCTGCGGTGCCCAGGGGGGACCCCATCCAGCCCGCACTGAGTTTCATTCCTACCACCTTAGGAAAAAAAGTCATTATTTTGAGGCTTAGAAGTCATTTCTGCAATTCCCATAGAAAATCAACGGCGTCTCTATTCAATTGTGTGGAGCGCATATCAGGTGGATTTTCTCTGCCGGCTTAAGAGATACACGTGAAACTAAAGCCGATCCTGGGTGCCTAGGGTGCCTGTCATCCAATCCGCACTGAATTTCATTTCTAGCACATAGCCAAAAAATCGCCCCATTGACTTACATTGGAGTGCAGAAAAGGTCATTTTTTCTCGGTCCCTTTAAGAGGTAGGAGTTAAACAAGCTTGGGTCTGCGGTGCCCAGGGGGGACCCCATCCAGCCCGCACTGAGTTTCATTCCTACCACCTTAGGAAAAAAAGTCATTATTTTGAGGCTTAGAAGTCATTTCTGCAATTCCCATAGAAAATCAACGGCGTCTCTATTCAATTGTGTGGAGCGCATATCAGGTGGGTTTTCTCTGCCGGCTTAAGAGATACACGTGAAACTAAAGCCGATCCTGGGTGCCTAGGGTGCCTGTCATCCAATCCGCACTGCATTTCATTTCTAGCACATAGCCAAAAAATCGCCCCATTGACTTACATTGGAGTGCAGAAAAGGTCATTTTTTCTCGGTCCCTTTAAGAGGTAGGAGTTAAACAAGCTTAGGTCTGCGGTGCCCAGGGGGGACCCCATCCAGCCCGCACTGAGTTTCATTCCTACCACCTTAGGAAAAAAAGTCATTATTTTGAGGCTTAGAAGTCATTTCTGCAATTCCCATAGAAAATCAACGGCGTCTCTATTCAATTGTGTGGAGCGCATATCAGGTGGGTTTTCTCTGCCGGCTTAAGAGATACACGTGAAACTAAAGCCGATCCTGGGTGCCTAGGGTGCCTGTCATCCAATCCGCACTGAATTTCATTTCTAGCACATAGCCAAAAAATCGCCCCATCGACTTACATTGGAGTGCAGAAAAGGTCATTTTTTCTCGGTCCCTTTAAGAGGTAGGAGTTAAACAAGCTTAGGTCTGCGGTGCCCAGGGGGGACCCCATCCAGCCCGCACTGAGTTTCATTCCTACCACCTTAGGAAAAAAAGTCATTATTTTGAGGCTTAGAAGTCATTTCTGCAATTCCCATAGAAAATCAACGGCGTCTCTATTCAATTGTGTGGAGCGCATATCAGGTGGGTTTTCTCTGCCGGCTTAAGAGATACACGTGAAACTAAAGCCGATCCTGGGTGCCTAGGGTGCCTGTCATCCAATCCGCACTGAATTTCATTTCTAGCACATAGCCAAAAAATCGCCCCATTGACTTACATTGGAGTGCAGAAAAGGTCATTTTTTCTCGGTCCCTTTAAGAGGTAGGAGTTAAACAAGCTTAGGTCTGCGGTGCCCAGGGGGGACCCCATCCAGCCCGCACTGAGTTTCATTCCTACCACCTTAGGAAAAAAAGTCATTATTTTGAGGCTTAGAAGTCATTTCTGCAATTCCCATAGAAAATCAACGGCGTCTCTATTCAATTGTGTGGAGCGCATATCAGGTGGGTTTTCTCTGCCGGCTTAAGAGATACACGTGAAACTAAAGCCGATCCTGGGTGCCTAGGGTGCCTGTCATCCAATCCGCACTGAATTTCATTTCTAGCACATAGCCAAAAAATCGCCCCATTGACTTACATTGGAGTGCAGAAAAGGTCATTTTTTCTCGGTCCCTTTAAGAGGTAGGAGTTAAACAAGCTTAGGTCTGCGGTGCCCAGGGGGGACCCCATCCAGCCCGCACTGAGTTTCATTCCTACCACCTTAGGAAAAAAAGTCATTATTTTGAGGCTTAGAAGTCATTTCTGCAATTCCCATAGAAAATCAACGGCGTCTCTATTCAATTGTGTGGAGCGCATATCAGGTGGGTTTTCTCTGCCGGCTTAAGAGATACACGTGAAACTAAAGCCGATCCTGGGTGCCTAGGGTGCCTGTCAACCAATCCGCACTGAATTTGATTTCTAGCACATAGCCAAAAAATCGCCCCATTGACTTACATTGGAGTGCAGAAAAGGTCATTTTTTCTCGGTCCCTTTAAGAGGTAGGAGTTAAACAAGCTTAGGTCTGCGGTGCCCAGGGGGGACCCCATCCAGCCCGCACTGAGTTTCATTCCTACCACCTTAGGAAAAAAAGTCATTATTTTGAGGCTTAGAAGTCATTTCTGCAATTCCCATGGAAAATCAATGGCGTCTCTATTCAATTGTGTGGAGCGCATATCAGGTGGGTTTTCTCTGCCGGCTTAAGAGATACACGTGAAACTAAAGCCGATCCTGGGTGCCTAGGGTGCCTGTCATCCAATCCGCACTGAATTTCATTTCTAGCACATAGCCAAAAAATCGCCCCATTGACTTACATTGGAGTGCAGAAAAGGTCATTTTTTCTCGGTCCCTTTAAGAGGTAGGAGTTAAACAAGCTTAGGTCTGCGGTGCCCAGGGGGGACCCCATCCAGCCCGCACTGAGTTTCATTCCTACCACCTTAGGAAAAAAAGTCATTATTTTGAGGCTTAGAAGTCATTTCTGCAATTCCCATAGAAAATCAACGGCGTCTCTATTCAATTGTGTGGAGCGCATATCAGGTGGGTTTTCTCTGCCGGCTTAAGAGATACACGTGAAACTAAAGCCGATCCTGGGTGCCTAGGGTGCCTGTCATCCAATCCGCACTGAATTTCATTTCTAGCACATAGCCAAAAAATCGCCCCATTGACTTACATTGGAGTGCAGAAAAGGTCATTTTTTCTCGGTCCCTTTAAGAGGTAGGAGTTAAACAAGCTTAGGTCTGCGGTGCCCAGGGGGGACCCCATCCAGCCCGCACTGAGTTTCATTCCTACCACCTTAGGAAAAAAAGTCATTATTTTGAGGCTTAGAAGTCATTTCTGCAATTCCCATAGAAAATCAACGGCGTCTCTATTCAATTGTGTGGAGCGCATATCAGGTGGGTTTTCTCTGCCGGCTTAAGAGATACACGTGAAACTAAAGCCGATCCTGGGTGCCTAGGGTGCCTGTCATCCAATCCGCACTGAATTTCATTTCTAGCACATAGCCAAAAAATCGCCCCATTGACTTACATTGGAGTGCAGAAAAGGTCATTTTTTCTCGGTCCCTTTAAGAGGTAGGAGTTAAACAAGCTTAGGTCTGCGGTGCCCAGGGGGGACCCCATCCAGCCCGCACTGAGTTTCATTCCTACCACCTTAGGAAAAAAAGTCATTATTTTGAGGCTTAGAAGTCATTTCTGCAATTCCCATAGAAAATCAACGGCGTCTCTATTCAATTGTGTGGAGCGCATATCAGGTGGGTTTTCTCTGCCGGCTTAAGAGATACACGTGAAACTAAAGCCGATCCTGGGTGCCTAGGGTGCCTGTCATCCAATCCGCACTGAATTTCATTTCTAGCACATAGCCAAAAAATCGCCCCATTGACTTACATTGGAGTGCAGAAAAGGTCATTTTTTCTCGGTCCCTTTAAGAGGTAGGAGTTAAACAAGCTTAGGTCTGCGGTGCCCAGGGGGGACCCCATCCAGCCCGCACTGAGTTTCATTCCTACCACCTTAGGAAAAAAAGTCATTATTTTGAGGCTTAGAAGTCATTTCTGCAATTCCCATAGAAAATCAACGGCGTCTCTATTCAATTGTGTGGAGCGCATATCAGGTGGGTTTTCTCTGCCGGCTTAAGAGATACACGTGAAACTAAAGCCGATCCTGGGTGCCTAGGGTGCCTGTCATCCAATCCGCACTGAATTTCATTTCTAGCACATAGCCAAAAAATCGCCCCATTGACTTACATTGGAGTGCAGAAAAGGTCATTTTTTCTCGGTCCCTTTAAGAGGTAGGAGTTAAACAAGCTTAGGTCTGCGGTGCCCAGGGGGGACCCCATCCAGCCCGCACTGAGTTTCATTCCTACCACCTTAGGAAAAAAAGTCATTATTTTGAGGCTTAGAAGTCATTTCTGCAATTCCCATAGAAAATCAACGGCGTCTCTATTCAATTGTGTGGAGCGCATATCAGGTGGGTTTTCTCTGCCGGCTTAAGAGATACACGTGAAACTAAAGCCGATCCTGGGTGCCTAGGGTGCCTGTCATCCAATCCGCACTGAATTTCATTTCTAGCACATAGCCAAAAAATCGCCCCATTGACTTACATTGGAGTGCAGAAAAGGTCATTTTTTCTCGGTCCCTTTAAGAGGTAGGAGTTAAACAAGCTTAGGTCTGCGGTGCCCAGGGGGGACCCCATCCAGCCCGCACTGAGTTTCATTCCTACCACCTTAGGAAAAAAAGTCATTATTTTGAGGCTTAGAAGTCATTTCTGCAATTCCCATATAAAATCAACGGCGTCTCTATTCAATTGTGTGGAGCGCATATCAGGTGGGTTTTCTCTGCCGGCTTAAGAGATACACGTGAAACTAAAGCCGATCCTGGGTGCCTAGGGTGCCTGTCATCCAATCCGCACTGAATTTCATTTCTAGCACATAGCCAAAAAATCGCCCCATTGACTTACATTGGAGTGCAGAAAAGGTCATTTTTTCTCGGTCCCTTTAAGAGGTAGGAGTTAAACAAGCTTAGGTCTGCGGTGCCCAGGGGGGACCCCATCCAGCCCGCACTGAGTTTCATTCCTACCACCTTAGGAAAAAAAGTCATTATTTTGAGGCTTAGAAGTCATTTCTGCAATTCCCATAGAAAATCAACGGCGTCTCTATTCAATTGTGTGGAGCGCATATCAGGTGGGTTTTCTCTGCCGGCTTAAGAGATACACGTGAAACTAAAGCCGATCCTGGGTGCCTAGGGTGCCTGTCATCCAATCCGCACTGAATTTCATTTCTAGCACATAGCCAAAAAATCGCCCCATTGACTTACATTGGAGTGCAGAAAAGGTCATTTTTTCTCGGTCCCTTTAAGAGGTAGGAGTTAAACAAGCTTAGGTCTGCGGTGCCCAGGGGGGACCCCATCCAGCCCGCACTGAGTTTCATTCCTACCACCTTAGGAAAAAAAGTCATTATTTTGAGGCTTAGAAGTCATTTCTGCAATTCCCATAGAAAATCAACGGCGTCTCTATTCAATTGTGTGGAGCGCATATCAGGTGGGTTTTCTCTGCCGGCTTAAGAGATACGCGTGAAACTAAAGCCGATCCTGGGTGCCTAGGGTGCCTGTCATCCAATCCGCACTGAATTTCATTTCTAGCACATAGCCAAAAAATCGCCCCATTGACTTACATTGGAGTGCAGAAAAGGTCATTTTTTCTCGGTCCCTTTAAGAGGTAGGAGTTAAACAAGCTTAGGTCTGCGGTGCCCAGGGGGGACCCCATCCAGCCCGCACTGAGTTTCATTCCTACCACCTTAAGAAAAAAAGTCATTATTTTGAGGCTTAGAAGTCATTTCTGCAATTCCCATAGAAAATCAACGGCGTCTCTATTCAATTGTGTGGAGCGCATATCAGGTGGGTTTTCTCTGCCGGCTTAAGAGATACACGTGAAACTAAAGCCGATCCTGGGTGCCTAGGGTGCCTGTCATCCAATCCGCACTGAATTTCATTTCTAGCACATAGCCAAAAAATCGCCCCATTGACTTACATTGGAGTGCAGAAAAGGTCATTTTTTCTCGGTCCCTTTAAGAGGTAGGAGTTAAACAAGCTTAGGTCTGCGGTGCCCAGGGGGGACCCCATCCAGCCCGCACTGAGTTTCATTCCTACCACCTTAGGAAAAAAAGTCATTATTTTGAGGCTTAGAAGTCATTTCTGCAATTCCCATAGAAAATCAACGGCGTCTCTATTCAATTGTGTGGAGCGCATATCAGGTGGGTTTTCTCTGCCGGCTTAAGAGATACACGTGAAACTAAAGCCGATCCTGGGTGCCTAGGGTGCCTGTCATCCAATCCGCACTGAATTTCATTTCTAGCACATAGCCAAAAAATCGCCCCATTGACTTACATTGGAGTGCAGAAAAGGTCATTTTTTCTCGGTCCCTTTAAGAGGTAGGAGTTAAACAAGCTTAGGTCTGCGGTGCCCAGGGGGGACCCCATCCGGCCCGCACTGAGTTTCATTCCTACCACCTTAGGAAAAAAAGTCATTATTTTGAGGCTTAGAAGTCATTTCTGCAATTCCCATAGAAAATCAACGGCGTCTCTATTCAATTGTGTGGAGCGCATATCAGGTGGGTTTTCTCTGCCGGCTTAAGAGATACACGTGAAACTAAAGCCGATCCTGGGTGCCTAGGGTGCCTGTCATCCAATCCGCACTGAATTTCATTTCTAGCACATAGCCAAAAAATCGCCCCATTGACTTACATTGGAGTGCAGAAAAGGTCATTTTTTCTCGGTCCCTTTAAGAGGTAGGAGTTAAACAAGCTTAGGTCTGCGGTGCCCAGGGGGGACCCCATCCAGCCCGCACTGAGTTTCATTCCTACCACCTTAGGAAAAAAAGTCATTATTTTGAGGCTTAGAAGTCATTTCTGCAATTCCCATAGAAAATCAACGGCGTCTCTATTCAATTGTGTGGAGCGCATATCAGGTGGGTTTTCTCTGCCGGCTTAAGAGATACACGTGAAACTAAAGCCGATCCTGGGTGCCTAGGGTGCCTGTCATCCAATCCGCACTGAATTTCATTTCTAGCACATAGCCAAAAAATCGCCCCATTGACTTACATTGGAGTGCAGAAAAGGTCATTTTTTCTCGGTCCCTTTAAGAGGTAGGAGTTAAACAAGCTTAGGTCTGCGGTGCCCAGGGGGGACCCCATCCAGCCCGCACTGAGTTTCATTCCTACCACCTTAGGAAAAAAAGTCATTATTTTGAGGCTTAGAAGTCATTTCTGCAATTCCCATAGAAAATCAACGGCGTCTCTATTCAATTGTGTGGAGCGCATATCAGGTGGGTTTTCTCTGCCGGCTTAAGAGATACACGTGAAACTAAAGCCGATCCTGGGTGCCTAGGGTGCCTGTCATCCAATCCGCACTGAATTTCATTTCTAGCACATAGCCAAAAAATCGCCCCATTGACTTACATTGGAGTGCAGAAAAGGTCATTTTTTCTCGGTCCCTTTAAGAGGTAGGAGTTAAACAAGCTTAGGTCTGCGGTGCCCAGGGGGGACCCCATCCAGCCCGCACTGAGTTTCATTCCTACCACCTTAGGAAAAAAAGTCATTATTTTGAGGCTTAGAAGTCATTTCTGCAATTCCCATAGAAAATCAACGGCGTCTCTATTCAATTGTGTGGAGCGCATATCAGGTGGGTTTTCTCTGCCGGCTTAAGAGATACACGTGAAACTAAAGCCGATCCTGGGTGCCTAGGGTGCCTGTCATCCAATCCGCACTGAATTTCATTTCTAGCACATAGCCAAAAAATCGCCCCATTGACTTACATTGGAGTGCAGAAAAGGTCATTTTTTCTCGGTCCCTTTAAGAGGTAGGAGTTAAACAAGCTTAGGTCTGCGGTGCCCAGGGGGGACCCCATCCAGCCCGCACTGAGTTTCATTCCTACCACCTTAGGAAAAAAAGTCATTATTTTGAGGCTTAGAAGTCATTTCTGCAATTCCCATAGAAAATCAACGGCGTCTCTATTCAATTGTGTGGAGCGCATATCAGGTGGGTTTTCTCTGCCGGCTTAAGAGATACACGTGAAACTAAAGCCGATCCTGGGTGCCTAGGGTGCCTGTCATCCAATCCGCACTGAATTTCATTTCTAGCACATAGCCAAAAAATCGCCCCATTGACTTACATTGGAGTGCAGAAAAGGTCATTTTTTCTCGGTCCCTTTAAGAGGTAGGAGTTAAACAAGCTTAGGTCTGCGGTGCCCAGGGGGGACCCCATCCAGCCCGCACTGAGTTTCATTCCTACCACCTTAGGAAAAAAAGTCATTATTTTGAGGCTTAGAAGTCATTTCTGCAATTCCCATAGAAAATCAACGGCGTCTCTATTCAATTGTGTGGAGCGCATATCAGGTGGGTTTTCTCTGCCGGCTTAAGAGATACACGTGAAACTAAAGCCGATCCTGGGTGCCTAGGGTGCCTGTCATCCAATCCGCACTGAATTTCATTTCTAGCACATAGCCAAAAAATCGCCCCATTGACTTACATTGGAGTGCAGAAAAGGTCATTTTTTCTCGGTCCCTTTAAGAGGTAGGAGTTAAACAAGCTTAGGTCTGCGGTGCCCAGGGGGGACCCCATCCAGCCCGCACTGAGTTTCATTCCTACCACCTTAGGAAAAAAAGTCATTATTTTGAGGCTTAGAAGTCATTTCTGCAATTCCCATAGAAAATCAACGGCGTCTCTATTCAATTGTGTGGAGCGCATATCAGGTGGGTTTTCTCTGCCGGCTTAAGAGATACACGTGAAACTAAAGCCGATCCTGGGTGCCTAGGGTGCCTGTCATCCAATCCGCACTGAATTTCATTTCTAGCACATAGCCAAAAAATCGCCCCATTGACTTACATTGGAGTGCAGAAAAGGTCATTTTTTCTCGGTCCCTTTAAGAGGTAGGAGTTAAACAAGCTTAGGTCTGCGGTGCCCAGGGGGGACCCCATCCAGCCCGCACTGAGTTTCATTCCTACCACCTTAGGAAAAAAAGTCATTATTTTGAGGCTTAGAAGTCATTTCTGCAATTCCCATAGAAAATCAACGGCGTCTCTATTCAATTGTGTGGAGCGCATATCAGGTGGGTTTTCTCTGCCGGCTTAAGAGATACACGTGAAACTAAAGCCGATCTTGGGTGCCTAGGGTGCCTGTCATCCAATCCGCACTGAATTTCATTTCTAGCACATAGCCAAAAAATCGCCCCATTGACTTACATTGGAGTGCAGAAAAGGTCATTTTTTCTCGGTCCCTTTAAGAGGTAGGAGTTAAACAAGCTTAGGTCTGCGGTGCCCAGGGGGGACCCCATCCAGCCCGCACTGAGTTTCATTCCTACCACCTTAGGAAAAAAAGTCATTATTTTGAGGCTTAGAAGTCATTTCTGCAATTCCCATAGAAAATCAACGGCGTCTCTATTCAATTGTGTGGAGCGCATATCAGGTGGGTTTTCTCTGCCGGCTTAAGAGATACACGTGAAACTAAAGCCGATCCTGGGTGCCTAGGGTGCCTGTCATCCAATCCGCACTGAATTTCATTTCTAGCACATAGCCAAAAAATCGCCCCATTGACTTACATTGGAGTGCAGAAAAGGTCATTTTTTCTCGGTCCCTTTAAGAGGTAGGAGTTAAACAAGCTTAGGTCTGCGGTGCCCAGGGGGGACCCCATCCAGCCCGCACTGAGTTTCATTCCTACCACCTTAGGAAAAAAAGTCATTATTTTGAGGCTTAGAAGTCATTTCTGCAATTCCCATAGAAAATCAACGGCGTCTCTATTCAATTGTGTGGAGCGCATATCAGGTGGGTTTTCTCTGCCGGCTTAAGAGATACACGTGAAACTAAAGCCGATCCTGGGTGCCTAGGGTGCCTGTCATCCAATCCGCACTGAATTTCATTTCTAGCACATAGCCAAAAAATCGCCCCATTGACTTACATTGGAGTGCAGAAAAGGTCATTTTTTCTCGGTCCCTTTAAGAGGTAGGAGTTAAACAAGCTTAGGTCTGCGGTGCCCAGGGGGGACCCCATCCAGCCCGCACTGAGTTTCATTCCTACCACCTTAGGAAAAAAAGTCATTATTTTGAGGCTTAGAAGTCATTTCTGCAATTCCCATAGAAAATCAACGGCGTCTCTATTCAATTGTGTGGAGCGCATATCAGGTGGGTTTTCTCTGCCTGCTTAAGAGATACACGTGAAACTAAAGCCGATCCTGGGTGCCTAGGGTGCCTGTCATCCAATCCGCACTGAATTTCATTTCTAGAACATAGCCAAAAAATCGCCCCATTGACTTACATTGGAGTGCAGAAAAGGTCATTTTTTCTCGGTCCCTTTAAGAGGTAGGAGTTAAACAAGCTTAGGTCTGCGGTGCCCAGGGGGGACCCCATCCAGCCCGCACTGAGTTTCATTCCTACCACCTTAGGAAAAAAAGTCATTATTTTGAGGCTTAGAAGTCATTTCTGCAATTCCCATAGAAAATCAACGGCGTCTCTATTCAATTGTGTGGAGCGCATATCAGGTGGGTTTTCTCTGCCGGCTTAAGAGATACACGTGAAACTAAAGCCGATCCTGGGTGCCTAGGGTGCCTGTCATCCAATCCGCACTGAATTTCATTTCTAGCACATAGCCAAAAAATCGCCCCATTGACTTACATTGGAGTGCAGAAAAGGTCATTTTTTCTCGGTCCCTTTAAGAGGTAGGAGTTAAACAAGCTTAGGTCTGCGGTGCCCAGGGGGGACCCCATCCAGCCCGCACTGAGTTTCATTCCTACCACCTTAGGAAAAAAAGTCATTATTTTGAGGCTTAGAAGTCATTTCTGCAATTCCCATAGAAAATCAACGGCGTCTCTATTCAATTGTGTGGAGCGCATATCAGGTGGGTTTTCTCTGCCGGCTTAAGAGATACACGTGAAACTAAAGCCGATCCTGGGTGCCTAGGGTGCCTGTCATCCAATCCGCACTGAATTTCATTTCTAGCACATAGCCAAAAAATCGCCCCATTGACTTACATTGGAGTGCAGAAAAGGTCATTTTTTCTCGGTCCCTTTAAGAGGTAGGAGTTAAACAAGCTTAGGTCTGCGGTGCCCAGGGGGGACCCCATCCAGCCCGCACTGAGTTTCATTCCTACCACCTTAGGAAAAAAAGTCATTATTTTGAGGCTTAGAAGTCATTTCTGCAATTCCCATAGAAAATCAACGGCGTCTCTATTCAATTGTGTGGAGCGCATATCAGGTGGGTTTTCTCTGCCGGCTTAAGAGATACACGTGAAACTAAAGCCGATCCTGGGTGCCTAGGGTGCCTGTCATCCAATCCGCACTGAATTTCATTTCTAGCACATAGCCAAAAAATCGCCCCATTGACTTACATTGGAGTGCAGAAAAGGTCATTTTTTCTCGGTCCCTTTAAGAGGTAGGAGTTAAACAAGCTTAGGTCTGCGGTGCCCAGGGGGGACCCCATCCAGCCCGCACTGAGTTTCATTCCTACCACCTTAGGAAAAAAAGTCATTATTTTGAGGCTTAGAAGTCATTTCTGCAATTCCCATAGAAAATCAACGGCGTCTCTATTCAATTGTGTGGAGCGCATATCAGGTGGGTTTTCTCTGCCGGCTTAAGAGATACACGTGAAACTAAAGCCGATCCTGGGTGCCTAGGGTGCCTGTCATCCAATCCGCACTGAATTTCATTTCTAGCACATAGCCAAAAAATCGCCCCATTGACTTACATTGGAGTGCAGAAAAGGTCATTTTTTCTCGGTCCCTTTAAGAGGTAGGAGTTAAACAAGCTTAGGTCTGCGGTGCCCAGGGGGGACCCCATCCAGCCCGCACTGAGTTTCATTCCTACCACCTTAGGAAAAAAAGTCATTATTTTGAGGCTTAGAAGTCATTTCTGCAATTCCCATAGAAAATCAACGGCGTCTCTATTCAATTGTGTGGAGCGCATATCAGGTGGGTTTTCTCTGCCGGCTTAAGAGATACACGTGAAACTAAAGCCGATCCTGGGTGCCTAGGGTGCCTGTCATCCAATCCGCACTGAATTTCATTTCTAGCACATAGCCAAAAAATCGCCCCATTGACTTACATTGGAGTGCAGAAAAGGTCATTTTTTCTCGGTCCCTTTAAGAGGTAGGAGTTAAACAAGCTTAGGTCTGCGGTGCCCAGGGGGGACCCCATCCAGCCCGCACTGAGTTTCATTCCTACCACCTTAGGAAAAAAAGTCATTATTTTGAGGCTTAGAAGTCATTTCTGCAATTCCCATAGAAAATCAACGGCGTCTCTATTCAATTGTGTGGAGCGCATATCAGGTGGGTTTTCTCTGCCGGCTTAAGAGATACACGTGAAACTAAAGCCGATCCTGGGTGCCTAGGGTGCCTGTCATCCAATCCGCACTGAATTTCATTTCTAGCACATAGCCAAAAAATCGCCCCATTGACTTACATTGGAGTGCAGAAAAGGTCATTTTTTCTCGGTCCCTTTAAGAGGTAGGAGTTAAACAAGCTTAGGTCTGCGGTGCCCAGGGGGGACCCCATCCAGCCCGCACTGAGTTTCATTCCTACCACCTTAGGAAAAAAAGTCATTATTTTGAGGCTTAGAAGTCATTTCTGCAATTCCCATAGAAAATCAACGGCGTCTCTATTCAATTGTGTGGAGCGCATATCAGGTGGGTTTTCTCTGCCGGCTTAAGAGATACACGTGAAACTAAAGCCGATCCTGGGTGCCTAGGGTGCCTGTCATCCAATCCGCACTGAATTTCATTTCTAGCACATAGCCAAAAAATCGCCCCATTGACTTACATTGGAGTGCAGAAAAGGTCATTTTTTCTCGGTCCCTTTAAGAGGTAGGAGTTAAACAAGCTTAGGTCTGCGGTGCCCAGGGGGGACCCCATCCAGCCCGCACTGAGTTTCATTCCTACCACCTTAGGAAAAAAAGTCATTATTTTGAGGCTTAGAAGTCATTTCTGCAATTCCCATAGAAAATCAACGGCGTCTCTATTCAATTGTGTGGAGCGCATATCAGGTGGGTTTTCTCTGCCGGCTTAAGAGATACACGTGAAACTAAAGCCGATCCTGGGTGCCTAGGGTGCCTGTCATCCAATCCGCACTGAATTTCATTTCTAGCACATAGCCAAAAAATCGCCCCATTGACTTACATTGGAGTGCAGAAAAGGTCATTTTTTCTCGGTCCCTTTAAGAGGTAGGAGTTAAACAAGCTTAGGTCTGCGGTGCCCAGGGGGGACCCCATCCAGCCCGCACTGAGTTTCATTCCTACCACATTAGGAAAAAAAGTCATTATTTTGAGGCTTAGAAGTCATTTCTGCAATTCCCATAGAAAATCAACGGCGTCTCTATTCAATTGTGTGGAGCGCATATCAGGTGGGTTTTCTCTGCCGGCTTAAGAGATACACGTGAAACTAAAGCCGATCCTGGGTGCCTAGGGTGCCTGTCATCCAATCCGCACTGAATTTCATTTCTAGCACATAGCCAAAAAATCGCCCCATTGACTTACATTGGAGTGCAGAAAAGGTCATTTTTTCTCGGTCCCTTTAAGAGGTAGGAGTTAAACAAGCTTAGGTCTGCGGTGCCCAGGGGGGACCCCATCCAGCCCGCACTGAGTTTCATTCCTACCACCTTAGGAAAAAAAGTCATTATTTTGAGGCTTAGAAGTCATTTCTGCAATTCCCATAGAAAATCAACGGCGTCTCTATTCAATTGTGTGGAGCGCATATCAGGTGGGTTTTCTCTGCCGGCTTAAGAGATACACGTGAAACTAAAGCCGATCCTGGGTGCCTAGGGTGCCTGTCATCCAATCCGCACTGAATTTCATTTCTAGCACATAGCCAAAAAATCGCCCCATTGACTTACATTGGAGTGCAGAAAAGGTCATTTTTTCTCGGTCCCTTTAAGAGGTAGGAGTTAAACAAGCTTAGGTCTGCGGTGCCCAGGGGGGACCCCATCCAGCCCGCACTGAGTTTCATTCCTACCACCTTAGGAAAAAAAGTCATTATTTTGAGGCTTAGAAGTCATTTCTGCAATTCCCATAGAAAATCAACGGCGTCTCTATTCAATTGTGTGGAGCGCATATCAGGTGGGTTTTCTCTGCCGGCTTAAGAGATACACGTGAAACTAAAGCCGATCCTGGGTGCCTAGGGTGCCTGTCATCCAATCCGCACTGAATTTCATTTCTAGCACATAGCCAAAAAATCGCCCCATTGACTTACATTGGAGTGCAGAAAAGGTCATTTTTTCTCGGTCCCTTTAAGAGGTAGGAGTTAAACAAGCTTAGGTCTGCGGTGCCCAGGGGGGACCCCATCCAGCCCGCACTGAGTTTCATTCCTACCACCTTAGGAAAAAAAGTCATTATTTTGAGGCTTAGAAGTCATTTCTGCAATTCCCATAGAAAATCAACGGCGTCTCTATTCAATTGTGTGGAGCGCATATCAGGTGGGTTTTCTCTGCCGGCTTAAGAGATACACGTGAAACTAAAGCCGATCCTGGGTGCCTAGGGTGCCTGTCATCCAATCCGCACTGAATTTCATTTCTAGCACATAGCCAAAAAATCGCCCCATTGACTTACATTGGAGTGCAGAAAAGGTCATTTTTTCTCGGTCCCTTTAAGAGGTAGGAGTTAAACAAGCTTAGGTCTGCGGTGCCCAGGGGGGACCCCATCCAGCCCGCACTGAGTTTCATTCCTACCACCTTAGGAAAAAAAGTCATTATTTTGAGGCTTAGAAGTCATTTCTGCAATTCCCATAGAAAATCAACGGCGTCTCTATTCAATTGTGTGGAGCGCATATCAGGTGGGTTTTCTCTGCCGGCTTAAGAGATACACGTGAAACTAAAGCCGATCCTGGGTGCCTAGGGTGCCTGTCATCCAATCCGCACTGAATTTCATTTCTAGCACATAGCCAAAAAATCGCCCCATTGACTTACATTGGAGTGCAGAAAAGGTCATTTTTTCTCGGTCCCTTTAAGAGGTAGGAGTTAAACAAGCTTAGGTCTGCGGTGCCCAGGGGGGACCCCATCCAGCCCGCACTGAGTTTCATTCCTACCACCTTAGGAAAAAAAGTCATTATTTTGAGGCTTAGAAGTCATTTCTGCAATTCCCATAGAAAATCAACGGCGTCTCTATTCAATTGTGTGGAGCGCATATCAGGTGGGTTTTCTCTGCTGGCTTAAGAGATACACGTGAAACTAAAGCCGATCCTGGGTGCCTAGGGTGCCTGTCATCCAATCCGCACTGAATTTCATTTCTAGCACATAGCCAAAAAATCGCCCCATTGACTTACATTGGAGTGCAGAAAAGGTCATTTTTTCTCGGTCCCTTTAAGAGGTAGGAGTTAAACAAGCTTAGGTCTGCGGTGCCCAGGGGGGACCCCATCCAGCCCGCACTGAGTTTCATTCCTACCACCTTAGGAAAAAAAGTCATTATTTTGAGGCTTAGAAGTCATTTCTGCAATTCCCATAGAAAATCAACGGCGTCTCTATTCAATTGTGTGGAGCGCATATCAGGTGGGTTTTCTCTGCCGGCTTAAGAGATACACGTGAAACTAAAGCCGATCCTGGGTGCCTAGGGTGCCTGTCATCCAATCCGCACTGAATTTCATTTCTAGCACATAGCCAAAAAATCGCCCCATTGACTTACATTGGAGTGCAGAAAAGGTCATTTTTTCTCGGTCCCTTTAAGAGGTAGGAGTTAAACAAGCTTAGGTCTGCGGTGCCCAGGGGGGACCCCATCCAGCCCGCACTGAGTTTCATTCCTACCACCTTAGGAAAAAAAGTCATTATTTTGAGGCTTAGAAGTCATTTCTGCAATTCCCATAGAAAATCAACGGCGTCTCTATTCAATTGTGTGGAGCGCATATCAGGCGGGTTTTCTCTGCCGGCTTAAGAGATACACGTGAAACTAAAGCCGATCCTGGGTGCCTAGGGTGCCTGTCATCCAATCCGCACTGAATTTCATTTCTAGCACATAGCCAAAAAATCGCCCCATTGACTTACATTGGAGTGCAGAAAAGGTCATTTTTTCTCGGTCCCTTTAAGAGGTAGGAGTTAAACAAGCTTAGGTCTGCGGTGCCCAGGGGGGACCCCATCCAGCCCGCACTGAGTTTCATTCCTACCACCTTAGGAAAAAAAGTCATTATTTTGAGGCTTAGAAGTCATTTCTGCAATTCCCATAGAAAATCAACGGCGTCTCTATTCAATTGTGTGGAGCGCATATCAGGTGGGTTTTCTCTGCCGGCTTAAGAGATACACGTGAAACTAAAGCCGATCCTGGGTGCCTAGGGTGCCTGTCATCCAATCCGCACTGAATTTCATTTCTAGCACATAGCCAAAAAATCGCCCCATTGACTTACATTGGAGTGCAGAAAAGGTCATTTTTTCTCGGTCCCTTTAAGAGGTAGGAGTTAAACAAGCTTAGGTCTGCGGTGCCCAGGGGGGACCCCATCCAGCCCGCACTGAGTTTCATTCCTACCACCTTAGGAAAAAAAGTCATTATTTTGAGGCTTAGAAGTCATTTCTGCAATTCCCATAGAAAATCAACGGCGTCTCTATTCAATTGTGTGGAGCGCATATCAGGTGGGTTTTCTCTGCCGGCTTAAGAGATACACGTGAAACTAAAGCCGATCCTGGGTGCCTAGGGTGCCTGTCATCCAATCCGCACTGAATTTCATTTCTAGCACATAGCCAAAAAATCGCCCCATTGACTTACATTGGAGTGCAGAAAAGGTCATTTTTTCTCGGTCCGTTTAAGAGGTAGGAGTTAAACAAGCTTAGGTCTGCGGTGCCCAGGGGGGACCCCATCCAGCCCGCACTGAGTTTCATTCCTACCACCTTAGGAAAAAAAGTCATTATTTTGAGGCTTAGAAGTCATTTCTGCAATTCCCATAGAAAATCAACGGCGTCTCTATTCAATTGTGTGGAGCGCATATCAGGTGGGTTTTCTCTGCCGGCTTAAGAGATACACATGAAACTAAAGCCGATCCTGGGTGCCTAGGGTGCCTGTCATCCAATCCGCACTGAATTTCATTTCTAGCACATAGCCAAAAAATCGCCCCATTGACTTACATTGGAGTGCAGAAAAGGTCATTTTTTCTCGGTCCCTTTAAGAGGTAGGAGTTAAACAAGCTTAGGTCTGCGGTGCCCAGGGGGGACCCCATCCAGCCCGCACTGAGTTTCATTCCTACCACCTTAGGAAAAAAAGTCATTATTTTGAGGCTTAGAAGTCATTTCTGCAATTCCCATAGAAAATCAACGGCGTCTCTATTCAATTGTGTGGAGCGCATATCAGGTGGGTTTTCTCTGCCGGCTTAAGAGATACACGTGAAACTAAAGCCGATCCTGGGTGCCTAGGGTGCCTGTCATCCAATCCGCACTGAATTTCATTTCTAGCACATAGCCAAAAAATCGCCCCATTGACTTACATTGGAGTGCAGAAAAGGTCATTTTTTCTCGGTCCCTTTAAGAGGTAGGAGTTAAACAAGCTTAGGTCTGCGGTGCCCAGGGGGGACCCCATCCAGCCCGCACTGAGTTTCATTCCTACCACCTTAGGAAAAAAAGTCATTATTTTGAGGCTTAGAAGTCATTTCTGCAATTCCCATAGAAAATCAACGGCGTCTCTATTCAATTGTGTGGAGCGCATATCAGGTGGGTTTTCTCTGCCGGCTTAAGAGATACACGTGAAACTAAAGCCGATCCTGGGTGCCTAGGGTGCCTGTCATCCAATCCGCACTGAATTTCATTTCTAGCACATAGCCAAAAAATCGCCCCATTGACTTACATTGGAGTGCAGAAAAGGTCATTTTTTCTCGGTCCCTTTAAGAGGTAGGAGTTAAACAAGCTTAGGTCTGCGGTGCCCAGGGGGGACCCCATCCAGCCCGCACTGAGTTTCATTCCTACCACCTTAGGAAAAAAAGTCATTATTTTGAGGCTTAGAAGTCATTTCTGCAATTCCCATAGAAAATCAACGGCGTCTCTATTCAATTGTGTGGAGCGCATATCAGGTGGGTTTTCTCTGCCGGCTTAAGAGATACACGTGAAACTAAAGCCGATCCTGGGTGCCTAGGGTGCCTGTCATCCAATCCGCACTGAATTTCATTTCTAGCACATAGCCAAAAAATCGCCCCATTGACTTACATTGGAGTGCAGAAAAGGTCATTTTTTCTCGGTCCCTTTAAGAGGTAGGAGTTAAACAAGCTTAGGTCTGCGGTGCCCAGGGGGGACCCCATCCAGCCCGCACTGAGTTTCATTCCTACCACCTTAGGAAAAAAAGTCATTATTTTGAGGCTTAGAAGTCATTTCTGCAATTCCCATAGAAAATCAATGGCGTCTCTATTCAATTGTGTGGAGCGCATATCAGGTGGGTTTTCTCTGCCGGCTTAAGAGATACACGTGAAACTAAAGCCGATCCTGGGTGCCTAGGGTGCCTGTCATCCAATCCGCACTGCATTTCATTTCTAGCACATAGCCAAAAAATCGCCCCATTGACTTACATTGGAGTGCAGAAAAGGTCATTTTTTCTCGGTCCCTTTAAGAGGTAGGAGTTAAACAAGCTTAGGTCTGCGGTGCCCAGGGGGGACCCCATCCAGCCCGCACTGAGTTTCATTCCTACCACCTTAGGAAAAAAAGTCATTATTTTGAGGCTTAGAAGTCATTTCTGCAATTCCCATAGAAAATCAACGGCGTCTCTATTCAATTGTGTGGAGCGCATATCAGGTGGGTTTTCTCTGCCGACTTAAGAGATACACGTGAAACTAAAGCCGATCCTGGGTGCCTAGGGTGCCTGTCATCCAATCCGCACTGAATTTCATTTCTAGCACATAGCCAAAAAATCGCCCCATTGACTTACATTGGAGTGCAGAAAAGGTCATTTTTTCTCGGTCCCTTTAAGAGGTAGGAGTTAAACAAGCTTAGGTCTGCGGTGCCCAGGGGGGACCCCATCCAGCCCACACTGAGTTTCATTCCTACCACCTTAGGAAAAAAAGTCATTATTTTGAGGCTTAGAAGTCATTTCTGCAATTCCCATAGAAAATCAACGGCGTCTCTATTCAATTGTGTGGAGCGCATATCAGGTGGGTTTTCTCTGCCGGCTTAAGAGATACACGTGAAACTAAAGCCGATCCTGGGTGCCTAGGGTGCCTGTCATCCAATCCGCACTGAATTTCATTTCTAGCACATAGCCAAAAAATCGCCCCATTGACTTACATTGGAGTGCAGAAAAGGTCATTTTTTCTCGGTCCCTTTAAGAGGTAGGAGTTAAACAAGCTTAGGTCTGCGGTGCCCAGGGGGGACCCCATCCAGCCCGCACTGAGTTTCATTCCTACCACCTTAGGAAAAAAAGTCATTATTTTGAGGCTTAGAAGTCATTTCTGCAATTCCCATAGAAAATCAACGGCGTCTCTATTCAATTGTGTGGAGCGCATATCAGGTGGGTTTTCTCTGCCGGCTTAAGAGATACACGTGAAACTAAAGCCGATCCTGGGTGCCTAGGGTGCCTGTCATCCAATCCGCACTGAATTTCATTTCTAGCACATAGCCAAAAAATCGCCCCATTGACTTACATTGGAGTGCAGAAAAGGTCATTTTTTCTCGGTCCCTTTAAGAGGTAGGAGTTAAACAAGCTTAGGTCTGCGGTGCCCAGGGGGGACCCCATCCAGCCCGCACTGAGTTTCATTCCTACCACCTTAGGAAAAAAAGTCATTATTTTGAGGCTTAGAAGTCATTTCTGCAATTCCCATAGAAAATCAACGGCGTCTCTATTCAATTGTGTGGAGCGCATATCAGGTGGGTTTTCTCTGCCGGCTTAAGAGATACACGTGAAACTAAAGCCGATCCTGGGTGCCTAGGGTGCCTGTCATCCAATCCGCACTGAATTTCATTTCTAGCACATAGCCAAAAAATCGCCCCATTGACTTACATTGGAGTGCAGAAAAGGTCATTTTTTCTCGGTCCCTTTAAGAGGTAGGAGTTAAACAAGCTTAGGTCTGCGGTGCCCAGGGGGGACCCCATCCAGCCCGCACTGAGTTTCATTCCTACCACCTTAGGAAAAAAAGTCATTATTTTGAGGCTTAGAAGTCATTTCTGCAATTCCCATAGAAAATCAACGGCGTCTCTATTCAATTGTGTGGAGCGCATATCAGGTGGGTTTTCTCTGCCGGCTTAAGAGATACACGTGAAACTAAAGCCGATCCTGGGTGCCTAGGGTGCCTGTCATCCAATCCGCACTGAATTTCATTTCTAGCACATAGCCAAAAAATCGCCCCATTGACTTACATTGGAGTGCAGAAAAGGTCATTTTTTCTCGGTCCCTTTAAGAGGTAGGAGTTAAACAAGCTTAGGTCTGCGGTGCCCAGGGGGGACCCCATCCAGCCCACACTGAGTTTCATTCCTACCACCTTAGGAAAAAAAGTCATTATTTTGAGGCTTAGAAGTCATTTCTGCAATTCCCATAGAAAATCAACGGCGTCTCTATTCAATTGTGTGGAGCGCATATCAGGTGGGTTTTCTCTGCCGGCTTAAGAGATACACGTGAAACTAAAGCCGATCCTGGGTGCCTAGGGTGCCTGTCATCCAATCCGCACTGAATTTCATTTCTAGCACATAGCCAAAAAATCGCCCCATTGACTTACATTGGAGTGCAGAAAAGGTCATTTTTTCTCGGTCCCTTTAAGAGGTAGGAGTTAAACAAGCTTATGTCTGCGGTGCCCAGGGGGGACCCCATCCAGCCCGCACTGAGTTTCATTCCTACCACCTTAGGAAAAAAAGTCATTATTTTGAGGCTTAGAAGTCATTTCTGCAATTCCCATAGAAAATCAACGGCGTCTCTATTCAATTGTGTGGAGCGCATATCAGGTGGGTTTTCTCTGCCGGCTTAAGAGATACACGTGAAACTAAAGCCGATCCTGGGTGCCTAGGGTGCCTGTCATCCAATCCGCACTGAATTTCATTTCTAGCACATAGCCAAAAAATCGCCCCATTGACTTACATTGGAGTGCAGAAAAGGTCATTTTTTCTCGGTCCCTTTAAGAGGTAGGAGTTAAACAAGCTTAGGTCTGCGGTGCCCAGGGGGGACCCCATCCAGCCCGCACTGAGTTTCATTCCTACCACCTTAGGAAAAAAAGTCATTATTTTGAGGCTTAGAAGTCATTTCTGCAATTCCCATAGAAAATCAACGGCGTCTCTATTCAATTGTGTGGAGCGCATATCAGGTGGGTTTTCTCTGCCGGCTTAAGAGATACACGTGAAACTAAAGCCGATCCTGGGTGCCTAGGGTGCCTGTCATCCAATCCGCACTGAATTTCATTTCTAGCACATAGCCAAAAAATCGCCCCATTGACTTACATTGGAGTGCAGAAAAGGTCATTTTTTCTCGGTCCCTTTAAGAGGTAGGAGTTAAACAAGCTTAGGTCTGCGGTGCCCAGGGGGGACCCCATCCAGCCCGCACTGAGTTTCATTCCTACCACCTTAGGAAAAAAAGTCATTATTTTGAGGCTTAGAAGTCATTTCTGCAATTCCCATAGAAAATCAACGGCGTCTCTATTCAATTGTGTGGAGCGCATATCAGGTGGGTTTTCTCTGCCGGCTTAAGAGATACACGTGAAACTAAAGCCGATCCTGGGTGCCTAGGGTGCCTGTCATCCAATCCGCACTGAATTTCATTTCTAGCACATAGCCAAAAAATCGCCCCATTGACTTACATTGGAGTGCAGAAAAGGTCATTTTTTCTCGGTCCCTTTAAGAGGTAGGAGTTAAACAAGCTTAGGTCTGCGGTGCCCAGGGGGGACCCCATCCAGCCCGCACTGAGTTTCATTCCTACCACCTTAGGAAAAAAAGTCATTATTTTGAGGCTTAGAAGTCATTTCTGCAATTCCCATAGAAAATCAACGGCGTCTCTATTCAATTGTGTGGAGCGCATATCAGGTGGGTTTTCTCTGCCGGCTTAAGAGATACACGTGAAACTAAAGCCGATCCTGGGTGCCTAGGGTGCCTGTCATCCAATCCGCACTGAATTTCATTTCTAGCACATAGCCAAAAAATCGCCCCATTGACTTACATTGGAGTGCAGAAAAGGTCATTTTTTCTCGGTCCCTTTAAGAGGTAGGAGTTAAACAAGCTTAGGTCTGCGGTGCCCAGGGGGGACCCCATCCAGCCCGCACTGAGTTTCATTCCTACCACCTTAGGAAAAAAAGTCATTATTTTGAGGCTTAGAAGTCATTTCTGCAATTCCCATAGAAAATCAACGGCGTCTCTATTCAATTGTGTGGAGCGCATATCAGGTGGGTTTTCTCTGCCGGCTTAAGAGATACACGTGAAACTAAAGCCGATCCTGGGTGCCTAGGGTGCCTGTCATCCAATCCGCACTGAATTTCATTTCTAGCACATAGCCAAAAAATCGCCCCATTGACTTACATTGGAGTGCAGAAAAGGTCATTTTTTCTCGGTCCCTTTAAGAGGTAGGAGTTAAACAAGCTTAGGTCTGCGGTGCCCAGGGGGGACCCCATCCAGCCCGCACTGAGTTTCATTCCTACCACCTTAGGAAAAAAAGTCATTATTTTGAGGCTTAGAAGTCATTTCTGCAATTCCCACAGAAAATCAACGGCGTCTCTATTCAATTGTGTGGAGCGCATATCAGGTGGGTTTTCTCTGCCGGCTTAAGAGATACACGTGAAACTAAAGCCGATCCTGGGTGCCTAGGGTGCCTGTCATCCAATCCGCACTGCATTTCATTTCTAGCACATAGCCAAAAAATCGCCCCATTGACTTACATTGGAGTGCAGAAAAGGTCATTTTTTCTCGGTCCCTTTAAGAGGTAGGAGTTAAACAAGCTTAGGTCTGCGGTGCCCAGGGGGGACCCCATCCAGCCCGCACTGAGTTTCATTCCTACCACCTTAGGAAAAAAAGTCATTATTTTGAGGCTTAGAAGTCATTTCTGCAATTCCCATAGAAAATCAACGGCGTCTCTATTCAATTGTGTGGAGCGCATATCAGGTGGGTTTTCTCTGCCGGCTTAAGAGATACACGTGAAACTAAAGCCGATCCTGGGTGCCTAGGGTGCCTGTCATCCAATCCGCACTGAATTTCATTTCTAGCCCATAGCCAAAAAATCGCCCCATTGACTTACATTGGAGTGCAGAAAAGGTCATTTTTTCTCGGTCCCTTTAAGAGGTAGGAGTTAAACAAGCTTAGGTCTGCGGTGCCCAGGGGGGACCCCATCCAGCCCGCACTGAGTTTCATTCCTACCACATTAGGAAAAAAAGTCATTATTTTGAGGCTTAGAAGTCATTTCTGCAATTCCCATAGAAAATCAACGGCGTCTCTATTCAATTGTGTGGAGCGCATATCAGGTGGGTTTTCTCTGCCGGCTTAAGAGATACACGTGAAACTAAAGCCGATCCTGGGTGCCTAGGGTGCCTGTCATCCAATCCGCACTGAATTTCATTTCTAGCACATAGCCAAAAAATCGCCCCATTGACTTACATTGGAGTGCAGAAAAGGTCATTTTTTCTCGGTCCCTTTAAGAGGTAGGAGTTAAACAAGCTTAGGTCTGCGGTGCCCAGGGGGGACCCCATCCAGCCCGCACTGAGTTTCATTCCTACCACCTTAGGAAAAAAAGTCATTATTTTGAGGCTTAGAAGTCATTTCTGCAATTCCCATAGAAAATCAACGGCGTCTCTATTCAATTGTGTGGAGCGCATATCAGGTGGGTTTTCTCTGCCGGCTTAAGAGATACACGTGAAACTAAAGCCGATCCTGGGTGCCTAGGGTGCCTGTCATCCAATCCGCACTGAATTTCATTTCTAGCACATAGCCAAAAAATCGCCCCATTGACTTACATTGGAGTGCAGAAAAGGTCATTTTTTCTCGGTCCCTTTAAGAGGTAGGAGTTAAACAAGCTTAGGTCTGCGGTGCCCAGGGGGGACCCCATCCAGCCCGCACTGAGTTTCATTCCTACCACCTTAGGAAAAAAAGTCATTATTTTGAGGCTTAGAAGTCATTTCTGCAATTCCCATAGAAAATCAACGGCGTCTCTATTCAATTGTGTGGAGCGCATATCAGGCGGGTTTTCTCTGCCGGCTTAAGAGATACACGTGAAACTAAAGCCGATCCTGGGTGCCTAGGGTGCCTGTCATCCAATCCGCACTGAATTTCATTTCTAGCACATAGCCAAAAAATCGCCCCATTGACTTACATTGGAGTGCAGAAAAGGTCATTTTTTCTCGGTCCCTTTAAGAGGTAGGAGTTAAACAAGCTTAGGTCTGCGGTGCCCAGGGGGGACCCCATCCAGCCCGCACTGAGTTTCATTCCTACCACCTTAGGAAAAAAAGTCATTATTTTGAGGCTTAGAAGTCATTTCTGCAATTCCCATAGAAAATCAACGGCGTCTCTATTCAATTGTGTGGAGCGCATATCAGGTGGGTTTTCTCTGCCGGCTTAAGAGATACACGTGAAACTAAAGCCGATCCTGGGTGCCTAGGGTGCCTGTCATCCAATCCGCACTGAATTTCATTTCTAGCACATAGCCAAAAAATCGCCCCATTGACTTACATTGGAGTGCAGAAAAGGTCATTTTTTCTCGGTCCCTTTAAGAGGTAGGAGTTAAACAAGCTTAGGTCTGCGGTGCCCAGGGGGGACCCCATCCAGCCCGCACTGAGTTTCATTCCTACCACCTTAGGAAAAAAAGTCATTATTTTGAGGCTTAGAAGTCATTTCTGCAATTCCCATAGAAAATCAACGGCGTCTCTATTCAATTGTGTGGAGCGCATATCAGGTGGGTTTTCTCTGCCGGCTTAAGAGATACACGTGAAACTAAAGCCGATCCTGGGTGCCTAGGGTGCCTGTCATCCAATCCGCACTGAATTTCATTTCTAGCACATAGCCAAAAAATCGCCCCATTGACTTACATTGGAGTGCAGAAAAGGTCATTTTTTCTCGGTCCCTTTAAGAGGTAGGAGTTAAACAAGCTTAGGTCTGCGGTGCCCAGGGGGGACCCCATCCAGCCCGCACTGAGTTTCATTCCTACCACCTTAGGAAAAAAAGTCATTATTTTGAGGCTTAGAAGTCATTTCTGCAATTCCCATAGAAAATCAACGGCGTCTCTATTCAATTGTGTGGAGCGCATATCAGGTGGGTTTTCTCTGCCGGCTTAAGAGATACACGTGAAACTAAAGCCGATCCTGGGTGCCTAGGGTGCCTGTCATCCAATCCGCACTGAATTTCATTTCTAGCACATAGCCAAAAAATCGCCCCATCGACTTACATTGGAGTGCAGAAAAGGTCATTTTTTCTCGGTCCCTTTAAGAGGTAGGAGTTAAACAAGCTTAGGTCTGCGGTGCCCAGGGGGGACCCCATCCAGCCCGCACTGAGTTTCATTCCTACCACCATAGGAAAAAAAGTCATTATTTTGAGGCTTAGAAGTCATTTCTGCAATTCCCATAGAAAATCAACGGCGTCTCTATTCAATTGTGTGGAGCGCATATCAGGTGGGTTTTCTCTGCCGGCTTAAGAGATACACGTGAAACTAAAGCCGATCCTGGGTGCCTAGGGTGCCTGTCATCCAATCCGCACTGAATTTCATTTCTAGCACATAGCCAAAAAATCGCCCCATTGACTTACATTGGAGTGCAGAAAAGGTCATTTTTTCTCGGTCCCTTTAAGAGGTAGGAGTTAAACAAGCTTAGGTCTGCGGTGCCCAGGGGGGACCCCATCCAGCCCGCACTGAGTTTCATTCCTACCACCTTAGGAAAAAAAGTCATTATTTTGAGGCTTAGAAGTCATTTCTGCAATTCCCATAGAAAATCAACGGCGTCTCTATTCAATTGTGTGGAGCGCATATCAGGTGGGTTTTCTCTGCCGGCTTAAGAGATACACGTGAAACTAAAGCCGATCCTGGGTGCCTAGGGTGCCTGTCATCCAATCCGCACTGAATTTCATTTCTAGCAAATAGCCAAAAAATCGCCCCATTGACTTACATTGGAGTGCAGAAAAGGTCATTTTTTCTCGGTCCCTTTAAGAGGTAGGAGTTAAACAAGCTTAGGTCTGCGGTGCCCAGGGGGGACCCCATCCAGCCCGCACTGAGTTTCATTCCTACCACCTTAGGAAAAAAAGTCATTATTTTGAGGCTTAGAAGTCATTTCTGCAATTCCCATAGAAAATCAACGGCGTCTCTATTCAATTGTGTGGAGCGCATATCAGGTGGGTTTTCTCTGCCGGCTTAAGAGATACACGTGAAACTAAAGCCGATCCTGGGTGCCTAGGGTGCCTGTCATCCAATCCGCACTGAATTTCATTTCTAGCACATAGCCAAAAAATCGCCCCATTGACTTACATTGGAGTGCAGAAAAGGTCATTTTTTCTCGGTCCCTTTAAGAGGTAGGAGTTAAACAAGCTTAGGTCTGCGGTGCCCAGGGGGGACCCCATCCAGCCCGCACTGAGTTTCATTCCTACCACCTTAGGAAAAAAAGTCATTATTTTGAGGCTTAGAAGTCATTTCTGCAATTCCCATAGAAAATCAACGGCGTCTCTATTCAATTGTGTGGAGCGCATATCAGGTGGGTTTTCTCTGCCGGCTTAAGAGATACACGTGAAACTAAAGCCGATCCTGGGTGCCTAGGGTGCCTGTCATCCAATCCGCACTGAATTTCATTTCTAGCACATAGCCAAAAAATCGCCCCATTGACTTACATTGGAGTGCAGAAAAGGTCATTTTTTCTCGGTCCCTTTAAGAGGTAGGAGTTAAACAAGCTTAGGTCTGCGGTGCCCAGGGGGGACCCCATCCAGCCCGCACTGAGTTTCATTCCTACCACCTTAGGAAAAAAAGTCATTATTTTGAGGCTTAGAAGTCATTTCTGCAATTCCCATAGAAAATCAACGGCGTCTCTATTCAATTGTGTGGAGCGCATATCAGGTGGGTTTTCTCTGCCGGCTTAAGAGATACACGTGAAACTAAAGCCGATCCTGGGTGCCTAGGGTGCCTGTCATCCAATCCGCACTGAATTTCATTTCTAGCACATAGCCAAAAAATCGCCCCATTGACTTACATTGGAGTGCAGAAAAGGTCATTTTTTCTCGGTCCCTTTAAGAGGTAGGAGTTAAACAAGCTTAGGTCTGCGGTGCCCAGGGGGGACCCCATCCAGCCCGCACTGAGTTTCATTCCTACCACCTTAGGAAAAAAAGTCATTATTTTGAGGCTTAGAAGTCATTTCTGCAATTCCCATAGAAAATCAACGGCGTCTCTATTCAATTGTGTGGAGCGCATATCAGGTGGGTTTTCTCTGCCGGATTAAGAGATACACGTGAAACTAAAGCCGATCCTGGGTGCCTAGGGTGCCTGTCATCCAATCCGCACTGAATTTCATTTCTAGCACATAGCCAAAAAATCGCCCCATTGACTTACATTGGAGTGCAGAAAAGGTCATTTTTTCTCGGTCCCTTTAAGAGGTAGGAGTTAAACAAGCTTAGGTCTGCGGTGCCCAGGGGGGACCCCATCCAGCCCACACTGAGTTTCATTCCTACCACCTTAGGAAAAAAAGTCATTATTTTGAGGCTTAGAAGTCATTTCTGCAATTCCCATAGAAAATCAATGGCGTCTCTATTCAATTGTGTGGAGCGCATATCAGGTGGGTTTTCTCTGCCGGCTTAAGAGATACACGTGAAACTAAAGCCGATCCTGGGTGCCTAGGGTGCCTGTCATCCAATCCGCACTGAATTTCATTTCTAGCACATAGCCAAAAAATCGCCCCATTGACTTACATTGGAGTGCAGAAAAGGTCATTTTTTCTCGGTCCCTTTAAGAGGTAGGAGTTAAACAAGCTTAGGTCTGCGGTGCCCAGGGGGGACCCCATCCAGCCCGCACTGAGTTTCATTCCTACCACCTTAGGAAAAAAAGTCATTATTTTGAGGCTTAGAAGTCATTTCTGCAATTCCCATAGAAAATCAACGGCGTCTCTATTCAATTGTGTGGAGCGCATATCAGGTGGGTTTTCTCTGCCGGCTTAAGAGATACACGTGAAACTAAAGCCGATCCTGGGTGCCTAGGGTGCCTGTCATCCAATCCGCACTGAATTTCATTTCTAGCACATAGCCAAAAAATCGCCCCATTGACTTACATTGGAGTGCAGAAAAGGTCATTTTTTCTCGGTCCCTTTAAGAGGTAGGAGTTAAACAAGCTTAGGTCTGCGGTGCCCAGGGGGGACCCCATCCAGCCCGCACTGAGTTTCATTCCTACCACCTTAGGAAAAAAAGTCATTATTTTGAGGCTTAGAAGTCATTTCTGCAATTCCCATAGAAAATCAACGGCGTCTCTATTCAATTGTGTGGAGCGCATATCAGGTGGGTTTTCTCTGCCGGCTTAAGAGATACACGTGAAACTAAAGCCGATCCTGGGTGCCTAGGGTGCCTGTCATCCAATCCGCACTGAATTTCATTTCTAGCACATAGCCAAAAAATCGCCCCATTGACTTACATTGGAGTGCAGAAAAGGTCATTTTTTCTCGGTCCCTTTAAAAGGTAGGAGTTAAACAAGCTTAGGTCTGCGGTGCCCAGGGGGGACCCCATCCAGCCCGCACTGAGTTTCATTCCTACCACCTTAGGAAAAAAAGTCATTATTTTGAGGCTTAGAAGTCATTTCTGCAATTCCCATAGAAAATCAACGGCGTCTCTATTCAATTGTGTGGAGCGCATATCAGGTGGGTTTTCTCTGCCGGCTTAAGAGATACACGTGAAACTAAAGCCGATCCTGGGTGCCTAGGGTGCCTGTCATCCAATCCGCACTGAATTTCATTTCTAGCACATAGCCAAAAAATCGCCCCATTGACTTACATTGGAGTGCAGAAAAGGTCATTTTTTCTCGGTCCCTTTAAGAGGTAGGAGTTAAACAAGCTTAGGTCTGCGGTGCCCAGGGGGGACCCCATCCAGCCCGCACTGAGTTTCATTCCTACCACCTTAGGAAAAAAAGTCATTATTTTGAGGCTTAGAAGTCATTTCTGCAATTCCCATAGAAAATCAACGGCGTCTCTATTCAATTGTGTGGAGCGCATATCAGGTGGGTTTTCTCTGCCGGCTTAAGAGATACACGTGAAACTAAAGCCGATCCTGGGTGCCTAGGGTGCCTGTCATCCAATCCGCACTGAATTTCATTTCTAGCACATAGCCAAAAAATCGCCCCATTGACTTACATTGTAGTGCAGAAAAGGTCATTTTTTCTCGGTCCCTTTAAGAGGTAGGAGTTAAACAAGCTTAGGTCTGCGGTGCCCAGGGGGGACCCCATCCAGCCCGCACTGAGTTTCATTCCTACCACCTTAGGAAAAAAAGTCATTATTTTGAGGCTTAGAAGTCATTTCTGCAATTCCCATAGAAAATCAACGGCGTCTCTATTCAATTGTGTGGAGCGCATATCAGGTGGGTTTTCTCTGCCGGCTTAAGAGATACACGTGAAACTAAAGCCGATCCTGGGTGCCTAGGGTGCCTGTCATCCAATCCGCACTGAATTTCATTTCTAGCACATAGCCAAAAAATCGCCCCATTGACTTACATTGGAGTGCAGAAAA
Source organism: Dendropsophus ebraccatus (assembly GCF_027789765.1). Classification (NCBI taxonomy): domain Eukaryota; kingdom Metazoa; phylum Chordata; class Amphibia; order Anura; family Hylidae; genus Dendropsophus; species Dendropsophus ebraccatus. Next base: position 58,679 of record NW_027209043.1, read on the forward strand.
GGTCATTTTTTCTCGGTCCCTTTAAGAGGTAGGAGTTAAACAAGCTTAGGTCTGCGGTGCCCAGGGGGGACCCCATCCAGCCCGCACTGAGTTTCATTCCTACCACCTTAGGAAAAAAAGTCATTATTTTGAGGCTTAGAAGTCATTTCTGCAATTCCCATAGAAAATCAACGGCGTCTCTATTCAATTGTGTGGAGCGCATATCAGGTGGGTTTTCTCTGCCGGCTTAAGAGATACACGTGAAACTAAAGCCGATCCTGGGTGCCTAGGGTGCCTGTCATCCAATCCGCACTGAATTTCATTTCTAGCACATAGCCAAAAAATCGCCCCATTGACTTACATTGGAGTGCAGAAAAGGTCATTTTTTCTCGGTCCCTTTAAGAGGTAGGAGTTAAACAAGCTTAGGTCTGCGGTGCCCAGGGGGGACCCCATCCAGCCCGCACTGAGTTTCATTCCTACCACCTTAGGAAAAAAAGTCATTATTTTGAGGCTTAGAAGTCATTTCTGCAATTCCCATAGAAAATCAACGGCGTCTCTATTCAATTGTGTGGAGCGCATATCAGGTGGGTTTTCTCTGCCGGCTTAAGAGATACACGTGAAACTAAAGCCGATCCTGGGTGCCTAGGGTGCCTGTCATCCAATCCGCACTGAATTTCATTTCTAGCACATAGCCAAAAAATCGCCCCATTGACTTACATTGGAGTGCAGAAAAGGTCATTTTTTCTCGGTCCCTTTAAGAGGTAGGAGTTAAACAAGCTTAGGTCTGCGGTGCCCAGGGGGGACCCCATCCAGCCCGCACTGAGTTTCATTCCTACCACCTTAGGAAAAAAAGTCATTATTTTGAGGCTTAGAAGTCATTTCTGCAATTCCCATAGAAAATCAACGGCGTCTCTATTCAATTGTGTGGAGCGCATATCAGGTGGGTTTTCTCTGCCGGCTTAAGAGATACACGTGAAACTAAAGCCGATCCTGGGTGCCTAGGGTGCCTGTCATCCAATCCGCACTGAATTTCATTTCTAGCACATAGCCAAAAAATCGCCCCATTGACTTACATTGGAGTGCAGAAAAGGTCATTTTTTCTCGGTCCCTTTAAGAGGTAGGAGTTAAACAAGCTTAGGTCTGCGGTGCCCAGGGGGGACCCCATCCAGCCCACACTGAGTTTCATTCCTACCACCTTAGGAAAAAAAGTCATTATTTTGAGGCTTAGAAGTCATTTCTGCAATTCCCATAGAAAATCAACGGCGTCTCTATTCAATTGTGTGGAGCGCATATCAGGTGGGTTTTCTCTGCCGGCTTAAGAGATACACGTGAAACTAAAGCCGATCCTGGGTGCCTAGGGTGCCTGTCATCCAATCCGCACTGAATTTCATTTCTAGCACATAGCCAAAAAATCGCCCCATTGACTTACATTGGAGTGCAGAAAAGGTCATTTTTTCTCGGTCCCTATAAGAGGTAGGAGTTAAACAAGCTTAGGTCTGCGGTGCCCAGGGGGGACCCCATCCAGCCCGCACTGAGTTTCATTCCTACCACCTTAGGAAAAAAAGTCATTATTTTGAGGCTTAGAAGTCATTTCTGCAATTCCCATAGAAAATCAACGGCGTCTCTATTCAATTGTGTGGAGCGCATATCAGGTGGGTTTTCTCTGCCGGCTTAAGAGATACACGTGAAACTAAAGCCGATCCTGGGTGCCTAGGGTGCCTGTCATCCAATCCGCACTGAATTTCATTTCTAGCACATAGCCAAAAAATCGCCCCATTGACTTACATTGGAGTGCAGAAAAGGTCATTTTTTCTCGGTCCCTTTAAGAGGTAGGAGTTAAACAAGCTTAGGTCTGCGGTGCCCAGGGGGGACCCCATCCAGCCCGCACTGAGTTTCATTCCTACCACCTTAGGAAAAAAAGTCATTATTTTGAGGCTTAGAAGTCATTTCTGCAATTCCCATAGAAAATCAACGGCGTCTCTATTCAATTGTGTGGAGCGCATATCAGGTGGGTTTTCTCTGCCGGCTTAAGAGATACACGTGAAACTAAAGCCGATCCTGGGTGCCTAGGGTGCCTGTCATCCAATCCGCACTGAATTTCATTTCTAGCACATAGCCAAAAAATCGCCCCATTGACTTACATTGGAGTGCAGAAAAGGTCATTTTTTCTCGGTCCCTTTAAGAGGTAGGAGTTAAACAAGCTTAGGTCTGCGGTGCCCAGGGGGGACCCCATCCAGCCCGCACTGAGTTTCATTCCTACCACCTTAGGAAAAAAAGTCATTATTTTGAGGCTTAGAAGTCATTTCTGCAATTCCCATAGAAAATCAACGGCGTCTCTATTCAATTGTGTGGAGCGCATATCAGGTGGGTTTTCTCTGCCGGCTTAAGAGATACACGTGAAACTAAAGCCGATCCTGGGTGCCTAGGGTGCCTGTCATCCAATCCGCACTGAATTTCATTTCTAGCACATAGCCAAAAAATCGCCCCATTGACTTACATTGGAGTGCAGAAAAGGTCATTTTTTCTCGGTCCCTTTAAGAGGTAGGAGTTAAACAAGCTTAGGTCTGCGGTGCCCAGGGGGGACCCCATCCAGCCCGCACTGAGTTTCATTCCTACCACCTTAGGAAAAAAAGTCATTATTTTGAGGCTTAGAAGTCATTTCTGCAATTCCCATAGAAAATCAACGGCGTCTCTATTCAATTGTGTGGAGCGCATATCAGGTGGGTTTTCTCTGCCGGCTTAAGAGATACACGTGAAACTAAAGCCGATCCTGGGTGCCTAGGGTGCCTGTCATCCAATCCGCACTGAATTTCATTTCTAGCACATAGCCAAAAAATCGCCCCATTGACTTACATTGGAGTGCAGAAAAGGTCATTTTTTCTCGGTCCCTTTAAGAGGTAGGAGTTAAACAAGCTTAGGTCTGCGGTGCCCAGGGGGGACCCCATCCAGCCCGCACTGAGTTTCATTCCTACCACCTTAGGAAAAAAAGTCATTATTTTGAGGCTTAGAAGTCATTTCTGCAATTCCCATAGAAAATCAACGGCGTCTCTATTCAATTGTGTGGAGCGCATATCAGGTGGGTTTTCTCTGCCGGCTTAAGAGATACACGTGAAACTAAAGCCGATCCTGGGTGCCTAGGGTGCCTGTCATCCAATCCGCACTGAATTTCATTTCTAGCACATAGCCAAAAAATCGCCCCATTGACTTACATTGGAGTGCAGAAAAGGTCATTTTTTCTCGGTCCCTTTAAGAGGTAGGAGTTAAACAAGCTTAGGTCTGCGGTGCCCAGGGGGGACCCCATCCAGCCCGCACTGAGTTTCATTCCTACCACCTTAGGAAAAAAAGTCATTATTTTGAGGCTTAGAAGTCATTTCTGCAATTCCCATAGAAAATCAACGGCGTCTCTATTCAATTGTGTGGAGCGCATATCAGGTGGGTTTTCTCTGCCGGCTTAAGAGATACACGTGAAACTAAAGCCGATCCTGGGTGCCTAGGGTGCCTGTCATCCAATCCGCACTGAATTTCATTTCTAGCACATAGCCAAAAAATCGCCCCATTTACTTACATTGGAGTGCAGAAAAGGTCATTTTTTCTCGGTCCCTTTAAGAGGTAGGAGTTAAACAAGCTTAGGTCTGCGGTGCCCAGGGGGGACCCCATCCAGCCCGCACTGAGTTTCATTCCTACCACCTTAGGAAAAAAAGTCATTATTTTGAGGCTTAGAAGTCATTTCTGCAATTCCCATAGAAAATCAACGGCGTCTCTATTCAATTGTGTGGAGCGCATATCAGGTGGGTTTTCTCTGCCGGCTTAAGAGATACACGTGAAACTAAAGCCGATCCTGGGTGCCTAGGGTGCCTGTCATCCAATCCGCACTGAATTTCATTTCTAGCACATAGCCAAAAAATCGCCCCATTGACTTACATTGGAGTGCAGAAAAGGTCATTTTTTCTCGGTCCCTTTAAGAGGTAGGAGTTAAACAAGCTTAGGTCTGCGGTGCCCAGGGGGGACCCCATCCAGCCCGCACTGAGTTTCATTCCTACCACCTTAGGAAAAAAAGTCATTATTTTGAGGCTTAGAAGTCATTTCTGCAATTCCCATAGAAAATCAACGGCGTCTCTATTCAATTGTGTGGAGCGCATATCAGGTGGGTTTTCTCTGCCGGCTTAAGAGATACACGTGAAACTAAAGCCGATCCTGGGTGCCTAGGGTGCCTGTCATCCAATCCGCACTGAATTTCATTTCTAGCACATAGCCAAAAAATCGCCCCATTGACTTACATTGGAGTGCAGAAAAGGTCATTTTTTCTCGGTCCCTTTAAGAGGTAGGAGTTAAACAAGCTTAGGTCTGCGGTGCCCAGGGGGGACCCCATCCAGCCCGCACTGAGTTTCATTCCTACCACCTTAGGAAAAAAAGTCATTATTTTGAGGCTTAGAAGTCATTTCTGCAATTCCCATAGAAAATCAACGGCGTCTCTATTCAATTGTGTGGAGCGCATATCAGGTGGGTTTTCTCTGCCGGCTTAAGAGATACACGTGAAACTAAAGCCGATCCTGGGTGCCTAGGGTGCCTGTCATCCAATCCGCACTGAATTTCATTTCTAGCACATAGCCAAAAAATCGCCCCATTGACTTACATTGGAGTGCAGAAAAGGTCATTTTTTCTCGGTCCCTTTAAGAGGTAGGAGTTAAACAAGCTTAGGTCTGCGGTGCCCAGGGGGGACCCCATCCAGCCCACACTGAGTTTCATTCCTACCACCTTAGGAAAAAAAGTCATTATTTTGAGGCTTAGAAGTCATTTCTGCAATTCCCATAGAAAATCAACGGCGTCTCTATTCAATTGTGTGGAGCGCATATCAGGTGGGTTTTCTCTGCCGGCTTAAGAGATACACGTGAAACTAAAGCCGATCCTGGGTGCCTAGGGTGCCTGTCATCCAATCCGCACTGAATTTCATTTCTAGCACATAGCCAAAAAATCGCCCCATTGACTTACATTGGAGTGCAGAAAAGGTCATTTTTTCTCGGTCCCTTTAAGAGGTAGGAGTTAAACAAGCTGAGGTCTGCGGTGCCCAGGGGGGACCCCATCCAGCCCGCACTGAGTTTCATTCCTACCACCTTAGGAAAAAAAGTCATTATTTTGAGGCTTAGAAGTCATTTCTGCAATTCCCATAGAAAATCAACGGCGTCTCTATTCAATTGTGTGGAGCGCATATCAGGTGGGTTTTCTCTGCCGGCTTAAGAGATACACGTGAAACTAAAGCCGATCCTGGGTGCCTAGGGTGCCTGTCATCCAATCCGCACTGCATTTCATTTCTAGCACATAGCCAAAAAATCGCCCCATTGACTTACATTGGAGTGCAGAAAAGGTCATTTTTTCTCGGTCCCTTTAAGAGGTAGGAGTTAAACAAGCTTAGGTCTGCGGTGCCCAGGGGGGACCCCATCCAGCCCGCACTGAGTTTCATTCCTACCACCTTAGGAAAAAAAGTCATTATTTTGAGGCTTAGAAGTCATTTCTGCAATTCCCATAGAAAATCAACGGCGTCTCTATTCAATTGTGTGGAGCGCATATCAGGTGGGTTTTCTCTGCCGGCTTAAGAGATACACGTGAAACTAAAGCCGATCCTGGGTGCCTAGGGTGCCTGTCATCCAATCCGCACTGAATTTCATTTCTAGCACATAGCCAAAAAATCGCCCCATTGACTTACATTGGAGTGCAGAAAAGGTCATTTTTTCTCGGTCCCTTTAAGAGGTAGGAGTTAAACAAGCTTAGGTCTGCGGTGCCCAGGGGGGACCCCATCCAGCCCGCACTGAGTTTCATTCCTACCACCTTAGGAAAAAAAGTCATTATTTTGAGGCTTAGAAGTCATTTCTGCAATTCCCATAGAAAATCAACGGCGTCTCTATTCAATTGTGTGGAGCGCATATCAGGTGGGTTTTCTCTGCCGGCTTAAGAGATACACGTGAAACTAAAGCCGATCCTGGGTGCCTAGGGTGCCTGTCATCCAATCCGCACTGAATTTCATTTCTAGCACATAGCCAAAAAATCGCCCCATTGACTTACATTGGAGTGCAGAAAAGGTCATTTTTTCTCGGTCCCTTTAAGAGGTAGGAGTTAAACAAGCTTAGGTCTGCGGTGCCCAGGGGGGACCCCATCCAGCCCGCACTGAGTTTCATTCCTACCACCTTAGGAAAAAAAGTCATTATTTTGAGGCTTAGAAGTCATTTCTGCAATTCCCATAGAAAATCAACGGCGTCTCTATTCAATTGTGTGGAGCGCATATCAGGTGGGTTTTCTCTGCCGGCTTAAGAGATACACGTGAAACTAAAGCCGATCCTGGGTGCCTAGGGTGCCTGTCATCCAATCCGCACTGAATTTCATTTCTAGCACATAGCCAAAAAATCGCCCCATTGACTTACATTGGAGTGCAGAAAAGGTCATTTTTTCTCGCTCCCTTTAAGAGGTAGGAGTTAAACAAGCTTAGGTCTGCGGTGCCCAGGGGGGACCCCATCCAGCCCGCACTGAGTTTCATTCCTACCACCTTAGGAAAAAAAGTCATTATTTTGAGGCTTAGAAGTCATTTCTGCAATTCCCATAGAAAATCAACGGCGTCTCTATTCAATTGTGTGGAGCGCATATCAGGTGGGTTTTCTCTGCCGGCTTAAGAGATACACGTGAAACTAAAGCCGATCCTGGGTGCCTAGGGTGCCTGTCATCCAATCCGCACTGAATTTCATTTCTAGCACATAGCCAAAAAATCGCCCCATTGACTTACATTGGAGTGCAGAAAAGGTCATTTTTTCTCGGTCCCTTTAAGAGGTAGGAGTTAAACAAGCTTAGGTCTGCGGTGCCCAGGGGGGACCCCATCCAGCCCGCACTGAGTTTCATTCCTACCACCTTAGGAAAAAAAGTCATTATTTTGAGGCTTAGAAGTCATTTCTGCAATTCCCATAGAAAATCAACGGCGTCTCTATTCAATTGTGTGGAGCGCATATCAGGTGGGTTTTCTCTGCCGGCTTAAGAGATACACGTGAAACTAAAGCCGATCCTGGGTGCCTAGGGTGCCTGTCATCCAATCCGCACTGAATTTCATTTCTAGCACATAGCCAAAAAATCGCCCCATTGACTTACATTGGAGTGCAGAAAAGGTCATTTTTTCTCGGTCCCTTTAAGAGGTAGGAGTTAAACAAGCTTAGGTCTGCGGTGCCCAGGGGGGACCCCATCCAGCCCGCACTGAGTTTCATTCCTACCACCTTAGGAAAAAAAGTCATTATTTTGAGGCTTAGAAGTCATTTCTGCAATTCCCATAGAAAATCAACGGCGTCTCTATTCAATTGTGTGGAGCGCATATCAGGTGGGTTTTCTCTGCCGGCTTAAGAGATACACGTGAAACTAAAGCCGATCCTGGGTGCCTAGGGTGCCTGTCATCCAATCCGCACTGAATTTCATTTCTAGCACATAGCCAAAAAATCGCCCCATTGACTTACATTGGAGTGCAGAAAAGGTCATTTTTTCTCGGTCCCTTTAAGAGGTAGGAGTTAAACAAGCTTAGGTCTGCGGTGCCCAGGGGGGACCCCATCCAGCCCGCACTGAGTTTCATTCCTACCACCTTAGGAAAAAAAGTCATTATTTTGAGGCTTAGAAGTCATTTCTGCAATTCCCATAGAAAATCAACGGCGTCTCTATTCAATTGTGTGGAGCGCATATCAGGTGGGTTTTCTCTGCCGGCTTAAGAGATACACGTGAAACTAAAGCCGATCCTGGGTGCCTAGGGTGCCTGTCATCCAATCCGCACTGAATTTCATTTCTAGCACATAGCCAAAAAATCGCCCCATTGACTTACATTGGAGTGCAGAAAAGGTCATTTTTTCTCGGTCCCTTTAAGAGGTAGGAGTTAAACAAGCTTAGGTCTGCGGTGCCCAGGGGGGACCCCATCCAGCCCAGCACTGAGTTTCATTCCTACCACCTTAGGAAAAAAAGTCATTATTTTGAGGCTTAGAAGTCATTTCTGCAATTCCCATAGAAAATCAATGGCGTCTCTATTCAATTGTGTGGAGCGCATATCAGGTGGGTTTTCTCTGCCGGCTTAAGAGATACACGTGAAACTAAAGCCGATCCTGGGTGCCTAGGGTGCCTGTCATCCAATCCGCACTGAATTTCATTTCTAGCACATAGCCAAAAAATCGCCCCATTGACTTACATTGGAGTGCAGAAAAGGTCATTTTTTCTCGGTCCCTTTAAGAGGTAGGAGTTAAACAAGCTTAGGTCTGCGGTGCCCAGGGGGGACCCCATCCAGCCCGCACTGAGTTTCATTCCTACCACCTTAGGAAAAAAAGTCATTATTTTGAGGCTTAGAAGTCATTTCTGCAATTCCCATAGAAAATCAACTGGCGTCTCTATTCAATTGTGTGGAGCGCATATCAGGTGGGTTTTCTCTGCCGGCTTAAGAGATACACGTGAAACTAAAGCCGATCCTGGGTGCCTAGGGTGCCTGTCATCCAATCCGCACTGAATTTCATTTCTAGCACATAGCCAAAAAATCGCCCCATTGACTTACATTGGAGTGCAGAAAAGGTCATTTTTTCTCGGTCCCTTTCAGAGGTAGGAGTTAAACAAGCTTAGGTCTGCGGTGCCCAGGGGGGACCCCATCCAGCCCGCACTGAGTTTCATTCCTACCACCTTAGGAAAAAAAGTCATTATTTTGAGGCTTAGAAGTCATTTCTGCAATTCCCATAGAAAATCAATGGCGTCTCTATTCAATTGTGTGGAGCGCATATCAGGTGGATTTTCTCTGCCGGCTTAAGAGATACACGTGAAACTAAAGCCGATCCTGGGTGCCTAGGGTGCCTGTCATCCAATCCGCACTGAATTTCATTTCTAGCACATAGCCAAAAAATCGCCCCATTGACTTACATTGGAGTGCTGAAAAGGTCATTTTTTCTCGGTCCCTTTAAGAGGTAGGAGTTAAACAAGCTTAGGTCTGCGGTGCCCAGGGGGGACCCCATCCAGCCCGCACTGAGTTTCATTCCTACCACCTTAGGAAAAAAAGTCATTATTTTGAGGCTTAGAAGTCATTTCTGCAATTCCCATAGAAAATCAACGGCGTCTCTATTCAATTGTGTGGAGCGCATATCAGGTGGGTTTTCTCTGCCGGCTTAAGAGATACACGTGAAACTAAAGCCGATCCTGGGTGCCTAGGGTGCCTGTCATCCAATCCGCACTGAATTTCATTTCTAGCACATAGCCAAAAAATCGCCCCATTGACTTACATTGGAGTGCAGAAAAGGTCATTTTTTCTCGGTCCCTTTAAGAGGTAGGAGTTAAACAAGCTTAGGTCTGCGGTGCCCAGGGGGGACCCCATCCAGCCCGCACTGAGTTTCATTCCTACCACCTTAGGAAAAAAAGTCATTATTTTGAGGCTTAGAAGTCATTTCTGCAATTCCCATAGAAAATCAACGGCGTCTCTATTCAATTGTGTGGAGCGCATATCAGGTGGATTTTCTCTGCCGGCTTAAGAGATACACGTGAAACTAAAGCCGATCCTGGGTGCCTAGGGTGCCTGTCATCCAATCCGCACTGAATTTCATTTCTAGCACATAGCCAAAAAATCGCCCCATTGACTTACATTGGAGTGCAGAAAAGGTCATTTTTTCTCGGTCCCTTTAAGAGGTAGGAGTTAAACAAGCTTAGGTCTGCGGTGCCCAGGGGGGACCCCATCCAGCCCGCACTGAGTTTCATTCCTACCACCTTAGGAAAAAAAGTCATTATTTTGAGGCTTAGAAGTCATTTCTGCAATTCCCATAGAAAATCAACGGCGTCTCTAATTCAATTGTGTGGAGCGCATATCAGGTGGGTTTTCTCTGCCGGCTTAAGAGATACACGTGAAACTAAAGCCGATCCTGGGTGCCTAGGGTGCCTGTCATCCAATCCGCACTGAATTTCATTTCTAGCACATAGCCAAAAAATCGCCCCATTGACTTACATTGGAGTGCAGAAAAGGTCATTTTTTCTCGGTCCCTTTAAGAGGTAGGAGTTAAACAAGCTTAGGTCTGCGGTGCCCAGGGGGGACCCCATCCAGCCCGCACTGAGTTTCATTCCTACCACCTTAGGAAAAAAAGTCATTATTTTGAGGCTTAGAAGTCATTTCTGCAATTCCCATAGAAAATCAACTGGCGTCTCTATTCAATTGTGTGGAGCGCATATCAGGTGGATTTTCTCTGCCGGCTTAAGAGATACACGTGAAACTAAAGCCGATCCTGGGTGCCTAGGGTGCCTGTCATCCAATCCGCACTGAATTTCATTTCTAGCACATAGCCAAAAAATCGCCCCATTGACTTACATTGGAGTGCAGAAAAGGTCATTTTTTCTCGGTCCCTTTAAGAGGTAGGAGTTAAACAAGCTTAGGTCTGCGGTGCCCAGGGGGGACCCCATCCAGCCCGCACTGAGTTTCATTCCTACCACCTTAGGAAAAAAAGTCATTATTTTGAGGCTTAGAAGTCATTTCTGCAATTCCCATAGAAAATCAATGGCGTCTCTATTCAATTGTGTGGAGCGCATATCAGGTGGATTTTCTCTGCCGGCTTAAGAGATACACGTGAAACTAAAGCCGATCCTGGGTGCCTAGGGTGCCTGTCATCCAATCCGCACTGAATTTCATTTCTAGCACATAGCCAAAAAATCGCCCCATTGACTTACATTGGAGTGCAGAAAAGGTCATTTTTTCTCGGTCCCTTTAAGAGGTAGGAGTTAAACAAGCTTAGGTCTGCGGTGCCCAGGGGGGACCCCATCCAGCCCGCACTGAGTTTCATTCCTACCACCTTAGGAAAAAAAGTCATTATTTTGAGGGTTAGAAGTCATTTCTGCAATTCCCATAGAAAATCAACGGCGTCTCTATTCAATTGTGTGGAGCGCATATCAGGTGGGTTTTCTCTGCCGGCTTAAGAGATACACGTGAAACTAAAGCCGATCCTGGGTGCCTAGGGTGCCTGTCATCCAATCCGCACTGAATTTCATTTCTAGCACATAGCCAAAAAATCGCCCCATTGACTTACATTGGAGTGCAGAAAAGGTCATTTTTTCTCGGTCCCTTTAAGAGGTAGGAGTTAAACAAGCTTAGGTCTGCGGTGCCCAGGGGGGACCCCATCCAGCCCGCACTGAGTTTCATTCCTACCACCTTAGGAAAAAAAGTCATTATTTTGAGGCTTAGAAGTCATTTCTGCAATTCCCATAGAAAATCAACGGCGTCTCTATTCAATTGTGTGGAGCGCATATCAGGTGGGTTTTCTCTGCCGGCTTAAGAGATACACGTGAAACTAAAGCCGATCCTGGGTGCCTAGGGTGCCTGTCATCCAATCCGCACTGAATTTCATTTCTAGCACATAGCCAAAAAATCGCCCCATTGACTTACATTGGAGTGCAGAAAAGGTCATTTTTTCTCGGTCCCTTTAAGAGGTAGGAGTTAAACAAGCTTAGGTCTGCGGTGCCCAGGGGGGACCCCATCCAGCCCGCACTGAGTTTCATTCCTACCACCTTAGGAAAAAAAGTCATTATTTTGAGGCTTAGAAGTCATTTCTGCAATTCCCATAGAAAATCAATGGCGTCTCTATTCAATTGTGTGGAGCGCATATCAGGTGGATTTTCTCTGCCGGCTTAAGAGATACACGTGAAACTAAAGCCGATCCTGGGTGCCTAGGGTGCCTGTCATCCAATCCGCACTGAATTTCATTTCTAGCACATAGCCAAAAAATCGCCCCATTGACTTACATTGGAGTGCAGAAAAGGTCATTTTTTCTCGGTCCCTTTAAGAGGTAGGAGTTAAACAAGCTTAGGTCTGCGGTGCCCAGGGGGGACCCCATCCAGCCCGCACTGAGTTTCATTCCTACCACCTTAGGTAAAAAAGTCATTATTTTGAGGCTTAGAAGTCATTTCTGCAATTCCCATAGAAAATCAACTGGCGTCTCTATTCAATTGTGTGGAGCGCATATCAGGTGGTTTTCTCTGCCGGCTTAAGAGATACACGTGAAACTAAAGCCGATCCTGGGTGCCTAGGGTGCCTGTCATCCAATCCGCACTGAATTTCATTTCTAGCACATAGCCAAAAAATCGCCCCATTGACTTACATTGGAGTGCAGAAAAGGTCATTTTTTCTCGGTCCCTTTAAGAGGTAGGAGTTAAACAAGCTTAGGTCTGCGGTGCCCAGGGGGGACCCCATCCAGCCCACACTGAGTTTCATTCCTACCACCTTAGGAAAAAAAGTCATTATTTTGAGGCTTAGAAGTCATTTCTGCAATTCCCATAGAAAATCAATGGCGTCTCTATTCAATTGTGTGGAGCGCATATCAGGTGGATTTTCTCTGCCGGCTTAAGAGATACACGTGAAACTAAAGCCGATCCTGGGTGCCTAGGGTGCCTGTCATCCAATCCGCACTGAATTTCATTTCTAGCACATAGCCAAAAAATCGCCCCATTGACTTACATTGGAGTGCAGAAAAGGTCATTTTTTCTCGGTCCCTTTAAGAGGTAGGAGTTAAACAAGCTTAGGTCTGCGGTGCCCAGGGGGGACCCCATCCAGCCCGCACTGAGTTTCATTCCTACCACCTTAGGAAAAAAAGTCATTATTTTGAGGCTTAGAAGTCATTTCTGCAATTCCCATAGAAAATCAACGGCGTCTCTAATTCAATTGTGTGGAGCGCATATCAGGTGGGTTTTCTCGTTACAATGTTTTTATTGGAATTTTTTAAGAAAGTTTTATACATAGCAAAGACATACATTGATGCAAATAAAACAATTTCCAAATATTCTGGAAACAACAGGCTTCCAGAAAATTATATGTCAAAACACACAAAACTCAAAAACTCACATAACATAAAAGAAACAAGAAACAAACTAGTGCAACTAATCAAAAGAAAAGAACAGAGCAGATATTTCAGGTCAAGGTCAAATCAAATTCAAATTAAGATTAAAAAGCAGAGTTGCGTGGAATATGAAAAGAAAATATTTGAGGAACATAGATATATTTGTGTAATATACTTGAGAAAAGATAAAATAGTCAAAAGCCAGGTTATATCACTAATGGAGGCGATAGTAAGATATTACAATCTGTTTCATAAAATTTCCTCCATAAATCCCAGTTTTTGTAAAACTTGGTAGATGTGTTCGAACCAATTGCTATATATTCTTCATATGAGTAGCACAGTTTCATACTGTTTTTAACTTCTACTATAGAGGGGCATGTAGTAGTTCTCCAGTATCTGGTGAGAACTAGTTTGGCTATGACCAGTAATTTGCATGTTATAAATCTCTCATTAATAGGTACAGTTAAGATATCTATCATAAGCAATACCAATTGAGGAGTATAAAACACATCATGACCAACAATTTTTGATAAAAGATCAAATACATCTCTCCAAAATCTACTTATATTTGGGCAATACCATAGTAGATGAGACAGGTTACCTACACACCCACAGTTCCTCCAACATAGGTCAGAATTATTGGGGTACATTTTACTTATTTTCACAGGGGTATAGTACCAATACAGCCACGTTTTTGTGATAGCTTCAACATGAGTAACGCTTTTTAAGCACTTCAAAGTGAAAGATATTGCTTCAGTCCATTGTTCAGGAGTAATAGTTATGTCCAGTTCCTTTCCCCATGTAGAGAGTGGTTTATCATTTTGGAATTCCATGTAGTTGTCCAATAAATTATATATAGGCCTCAGGCCTAACGAGTTATTTTTAATATGGATAAATAATGATGGACAACACATAATAGGTTCGTAGTTATGGTTTTCCAAGAAATCTTTTATACGTAAATATGTAAAAATTTCCCTGTCTCTCAAATGAAATCTGTCTTTCAGTGTGGCAAAATCAATAATTTGAAAATTGGAAAGGATCTTGTCCACTGTATCTATACCCTTTTCTGACCAACAGCACAGGTCAATGTCTTGAATGGCATAGCTTAATATACTAAGAGGAGAGTGTTGTATGTATTTATTGGATTCAATATATGAAAAATTATGAGCCAATTTCCAATTATATATAGTGGCATAGGTACTAGGTGTTAAATGTTTTGGTGTAGGGATTTTCCAAAAATGTAAATAGATAAATAATGCAGGTTCAATGTCATTCATAAAAAATTTTTCAATCTTTACCCAATGTGGTGGATCAAGTGTATTGTTCCATTTTTTAATTGATGAAACTAGAGTTGCTATGTGGTACCTTTTAGCGTCAGGTACCCCTAGGCCGCCAACAGATTTATGTTTAGACATAATATTATATGCAATCCTCGGTTGTTTACCAGACCAAATGTATTTTGATAATATGGATCTAATTTTGGAAAAGAAGGAAGTAGGTAAAGTGATAGGGACATTCCTAAAGAGATACAACAGCTTCGGAAGGAGGAGCATTTTGTAGGATGCAATCCTACCCAACCAGGAGGCCTCAATTTTAGTAAAATAGGTGATATCTTCTTTCATTTTTTTGATAAAAGGAATGAAATTTAGTTTGTATGTTAATTTAGAAGAGCTAGGTACTTGTATTCCCAAATAATTTATCGAAGTGAGTTGCCAATCCAAAGGGAAATTTATGCGGAGTCTATCAATGTCTTCTTTAGGGATATTAATTGGGAGTGCCTGAGATTTTGATTGATTTAAAGAATAGTAAGACACTGAGCCAAATTCATTGAGTGTAGTCATCACATTGGTTAGTGATGTGAGAGGGTTGGCCATTGTAAGAATGATGTCATCTGCATATAGAGAAATCAAGTGAGAGTCATCCCCTATTTTAATACCATCAATTTTTTGATGGGATCTTAACATTTGGGCCAAAGGTTCTATTGACAAGATGAAAATAGTAGGGGATAAGGGACAACCCTGACGGGTTCCATTGGAGATTGGAAAGGCATCTGATAAAGAACCATTACAAAATACTTTTGCAGATGGATTGACATACAGAGCGTGAATAGCATTTAAAATGGGACCATCAAAACCCATAGCACCTAGAGCCGAGAAGGTATATTGCCAGTTAATTCTGTCAAAGGCCTTCTCGGCATCTAGGGCCAAGAAAACTGCCTCCATCTTCCTATATTCCACATAGTGTAATATATTCAATACCCTTCTAGTGTTGTCAGCACCATGTCTCCTTTTTACGAATCCTACTTGATCCCCTCCAACCAGCAATGGAATGATTTTATTTAATCTAGAGGCCACTATTTTTGCGTAAATTTTTAGATCACAATTCAATAATGAGATAGGCCTAAAATTGGGAGGGGTGTCTGGGTCTTTTCCTTGTTTGGGTAGAGTAACAATGATAGCTTGAAGATTTTCTTCAGGAAAAGACCCAGTACTCATACAATTTTGGAAAAAAGGGGTCAGGATGGGGGTTAAAATATCTATAAATCGTTTATAATATTCATTGGATAGGCCATCTTGGCCAGGGGATTTATTTAGAGGCAAAGAGGAGATAGCTTGTTTGATTTCTAGTTCCAGGATAGGGAGGTTCAGGATATCTAATTGTTCTTGGGATATTTTTGGTAGGGATACTTTGTTTAAAAATTCATTTATGGAGGTTATAGTAGGTTGTATGATTTTGGGGTCGTTTTTAAGGTTATAAAGACTTTTATAATATTCCATAAATTCGTTAGCTATATCATGTGGGGCAAAAACTTTCCCAGATTTATCTTTATTCCACAGGAAGGGGATTTTATTCTTTTTATGTTGTTGTTTAAACCTGTAGGCCAAAAGTTTGCTTGATTTATTATTAAAATTATAATAATTAGCGCCTGTTTTCCTATGCTTTTTTTCATACTCTGCAAAAAGAAATGTGCTTAATTGATCTCTTAAGGTTCTTATCTCATCTCTAAGTAAGGCAGATGGTTTCTTTTTATTTAATATTTCAGTGTCATGTATTTTTTTTAGAATATCATCCATTTCTTTATTCTTGATTTTTTTGGCCTTACTACCTATTTTGATAAATTCTCCCCTGATGTATGCTTTGTGTGCATTCCATATGGAATTTATATGTGTATCTTCTCTTGTGTTAATTTGAAAATACTCTTGGAGATATTTTTCCAACTCATTGCCATATATGGGGTGATTTAAAATAAATGTATTTGCTCTCCATAGATATGTGGGATAGGTATTGATTTTTTCTTTGATAGATAGATTAATAGGGGCATGGTCTGTCCACTCTCTATGACCAATAGATACAGAATCAACCTGTAATAGCAGATTCTTATCTGACAAAAATAGATCTATTCTCGAATAGCTATTATACGCTACAGAATAAAAAGAATAGTCTCTTTCTGAGCCGTGATTAACTCTCCATATGTCATATAGATCATTATTATATAAAACGTCTGTAAAAGCAGAGGTTTTCCTTCTATCAGGAAAGCTGGAGTCCCATTCATTATCAGGGGTTACATTGAAATCACCTAACAGTAAGAGATATCCTTGTTTGTGTTTGTTGGCTAATTTAACCATTTTGTTAAGAAATTTAATTTGTCCTTTACAAGGTGCATAGATTGAAAGAATGGTATATAATACATTATTAAGTTCAGCTATCAACAAGATATATCGACCGTTAGGGTCGCTAATAGTTTTAATCAGTTTAAATGCTATAGTATTTTTGATAGCTATAAATATACCTCTAGATTTAGACTTAAAGTTTGAATAGAAGATGTTGGGAAAATTTTTGTTTTGAATTCTTATATTATCTTTTTCCACTAAGTGGGTCTCCTGAATAGCGACAACATCGCATTTAGACTTATGGATTTCCCTCCAAAGTTGAGATCTCTTATAAGGGGTATTAAGCCCATTAACATTCAAAGACATGAACTTAACAACCATACTTATACACATAGATATCGCAAATAACAGCCTTGATACTTATCATAGATGCACTTGAAATTTCTCGGATTTCCACGCAATTCTGCTCACACAAAAAAAAAGACATTAGAGATATATAACAATCAAAGCAGAAAAACAGAACAAAAAACAAAATAACTCTGCAAATGTAGCAGAATAACTCTTTGTGGGGGGGTTTAGTCCACTTGAAACGGGATCTTGAAATCAACTTCTTGAACATAGTCATTATGAACAAGGTCAAGGATGAACTCAAAGTTTCCTGCAAAATGCTTATCAGCGACCAACTTTCCTCCAATCTGGCGGGACATGCGTTGGTTTAGGACGTTGATTTATTTCCTTCACTGCAATATTCCATCTGTTCAGCATTGCCATGCCTTCTTCTAAATTCTTAATGATAAAAGTTTTTCCATCTTTTAACACGAGAAGTTTGACCGGAAAGCCCCAACGGTATATTATTTTATTCTCTCTGAGGGCTTTTGTGATTGGTAATAATTTTCGTCTCTGCTGTAAAGTATCTGCAGATAAGTCCGTGAATAACTGCAATTTTTTGAATCTTTCAGGAAGGTCTGGAGCGTTCCTTGAAGACGACATCAGAGATTCTTTTATGTGATAAAAATGAAACCTTGCTAAGACATCCCTAGGGACATCATCTGGGAGAAAATTTGGTTTCGGAATGCGATGAATTCTGTCAATTAGCATATCTGTAGCCGAGCAATCTGGTAGAAGCAGCATTACGTATTCTTGTACGTAGTTTTTTAGATCTGTATTTACCACACTCTCTGGGATGCCTCTAAATTTGATGTTGTTCCTTCTCGCTCTATCTTCTAGATCGGCGATTTTCATTTTAATACTTTGTGTCTGATTTTCAAGTTCATAATGGGCATCAATTAAATCGTTGTGAGATGTTGTCATATCAGACATTTTATTTTCTATGTGTAATATTCTAGCTTCAGCCGCAGCAACAGCTTTTTTAACAGGATTCAGCATATTCATAAAGTCAGATCGTATAGATTTTTTAAACGCACAAAGCATAAGCTTCATAGAGTCTCCAGACAGAGGTGCACTGGAGGTCTCCACATTATCCAGTTCTAGCATTAAAGAGTCAGTTTCTTCATCTGAATCCATACCTCCCACAGCCCCCTCAATCTCTTCCTGAAGTCTCAATCTGTGTTTATCAGGGCTTTCTAAAGGGGGAGAACATGATGGTGATTCAGTATCATCTCTAATCTTTTGTACTGTGCGCTTCCTCACTGATCTTGCCATATCTTCACTTTCTCTACTATCATCTGTGCCCCAATCTTTCATACCTGGGACCTTTGGTTGAGGTGGAACTGAACTGCTTCGGCGTCTACTCACAGTTTTTTTCTTCTGTGCAGAAGACATGATCTCTGATGGAGCTTTGTTGTGCTTCTGGCTCTGTCTTGTTTTAGGACGGGAGCCATCTTGAAAATCCCCAGCTTCTTTAACAACAAAGAAATCTGGAAGCTTAGAGATCTCTGAGGACTTCTTTGTATTCCTTCTGGTTCCTGAAGACATCCTGAGTTGTCAAGGGTCTTTCCAGCCGATTTAAAGCAGGAGGAGAGGTCCAAAATGCTGTATTTACTAGTTGCTGAGCAGGAGCTCTGAGTTCAAGCAGCCATCTTCCTCCAGTGCCAAGCCACGCCCCCCTCAGGTGGGTTTTCTCTGCCGGCTTAAGAGATACACGTGAAACTAAAGCCGATCCTGGGTGCCTAGGGTGCCTGTCATCCAATCCGCACTGAATTTCATTTCTAGCACATAGCCAAAAAATCGCCCCATTGACTTACATTGGAGTGCAGAAAAGGTCATTTTTTCTCGGTCCCTTTAAGAGGTAGGAGTTAAACAAGCTTAGGTCTGCGGTGCCCAGGGGGGACCCCATCCAGCCCACACTGAGTTTCATTCCTACCACCTTAGGAAAAAAAGTCATTATTTTGAGGCTTAGAAGTCATTTCTGCAATTCCCATAGAAAATCAATGGCGTCTCTATTCAATTGTGTGGAGCGCATATCAGGTGGATTTTCTCTGCCGGCTTAAGAGATACACGTGAAACTAAAGCCGATCCTGGGTGCCTAGGGTGCCTGTCATCCAATCCGCACTGAATTTCATTTCTAGCACATAGCCAAAAAATCGCCCCATTGACTTACATTGGAGTGCAGAAAAGGTCATTTTTTCTCGGTCCCTTTAAGAGGTAGGAGTTAAACAAGCTTAGGTCTGCGGTGCCCAGGGGGACCCCATCCAGCCCGCACTGAGTTTCATTCCTACCACCTTAGGAAAAAAAGTCATTATTTTGAGGCTTAGAAGTCATTTCTGCAATTCCCATAGAAAATCAACGGCGTCTCTAATTCAATTGTGTGGAGCGCATATCAGGTGGGTTTTCTCTGCCGGCTTAAGAGATACACGTGAAACTAAAGCCGATCCTGGGTGCCTAGGGTGCCTGTCATCCAATCCGCACTGAATTTCATTTCTAGCACATAGCCAAAAAATCGCCCCATTGACTTTCATTGGAGTGCAGAAAAGGTCATTTTTTCTCGGTCCCTTTAAGAGGTAGGAGTTAAACAAGCTTAGGTCTGCGGTGCCCAGGGGGGACCCCATCCAGCCCACACTGAGTTTCATTCCTACCACCTTAGGAAAAAAAGTCATTATTTTGAGGCTTAGAAGTCATTTCTGCAATTCCCATAGAAAATCAACTGGCGTCTCTATTCAATTGTGTGGAGCGCATATCAGGTGGATTTTCTCTGCCGGCTTAAGAGATACACGTGAAACTAAAGCCGATCCTGGGTGCCTAGGGTGCCTGTCATCCAATCCGCACTGAATTTCATTTCTAGCACATAGCCAAAAAATCGCCCCATTGACTTACATTGGAGTGCAGAAAAGGTCATTTTTTCTCGGTCCCTTTAAGAGGTAGGAGTTAAACAAGCTTAGGTCTGCGGTGCCCAGGGGGGACCCCATCCAGCCCGCACTGAGTTTCATTCCTACCACCTTAGGAAAAAAAGTCATTATTTTGAGGCTTAGAAGTCATTTCTGCAATTCCCATAGAAAATCAACGGCGTCTCTATTCAATTGTGTGGAGCGCATATCAGGTGGGTTTTCTCTGCCGGCTTAAGAGATACACGTGAAACTAAAGCCGATCCTGGGTGCCTAGGGTGCCTGTCATCCAATCCGCACTGAATTTCATTTCTAGCACATAGCCAAAAAATCGCCCCATTGACTTACATTGGAGTGCAGAAAAGGTCATTTTTTCTCGGTCCCTTTAAGAGGTAGGAGTTAAACAAGCTTAGGTCTGCGGTGCCCAGGGGGGACCCCATCCAGCCCACACTGAGTTTCATTCCTACCACCTTAGGAAAAAAAGTCATTATTTTGAGGCTTAGAAGTCATTTCTGCAATTCCCATAGAAAATCAACTGGCGTCTCTATTCAATTGTGTGGAGCGCATATCAGGTGGATTTTCTCTGCCGGCTTAAGAGATACACGTGAAACTAAAGCCGATCCTGGGTGCCTAGGGTGCCTGTCATCCAATCCGCACTGAATTTCATTTCTAGCACATAGCCAAAAAATCGCCCCATTGACTTACATTGGAGTGCAGAAAAGGTCATTTTTTCTCGGTCCCTTTAAGAGGTAGGAGTTAAACAAGCTTAGGTCTGCGGTGCCCAGGGGGGACCCCATCCAGCCCGCACTGAGTTTCATTCCTACCACCTTAGGAAAAAAAGTCATTATTTTGAGGCTTAGAAGTCATTTCTGCAATTCCCATAGAAAATCAACGGCGTCTCTAATTCAATTGTGTGGAGCGCATATCAGGTGGGTTTTCTCTGCCGGCTTAAGAGATACACGTGAAACTAAAGCCGATCCTGGGTGCCTAGGGTGCCTGTCATCCAATCCGCACTGAATTTCATTTCTAGCACATAGCCAAAAAATCGCCCCATTGACTTACATTGGAGTGCAGAAAAGGTCATTTTTTCTCGGTCCCTTTAAGAGGTAGGAGTTAAACAAGCTTAGGTCTGCGGTGCCCAGGGGGGACCCCATCCAGCCCACACTGAGTTTCATTCCTACCACCTTAGGAAAAAAAGTCATTATTTTGAGGCTTAGAAGTCATTTCTGCAATTCCCATAGAAAATCAATGGCGTCTCTATTCAATTGTGTGGAGCGCATATCAGGTGGATTTTCTCTGCCGGCTTAAGAGATACACGTGAAACTAAAGCCGATCCTGGGTGCCTAGGGTGCCTGTCATCCAATCCGCACTGAATTTCATTTCTAGCACATAGCCAAAAAATCGCCCCATTGACTTACATTGGAGTGCAGAAAAGGTCATTTTTTCTCGGTCCCTTTAAGAGGTAGGAGTTAAACAAGCTTAGGTCTGCGGTGCCCAGGGGGGACCCCATCCAGCCCACACTGAGTTTCATTCCTACCACCTTAGGAAAAAAAGTCATTATTTTGAGGCTTAGAAGTCATTTCTGCAATTCCCATAGAAAATCAATGGCGTCTCTATTCAATTGTGTGGAGCGCATATCAGGTGGATTTTCTCTGCCGGCTTAAGAGATACACGTGAAACTAAAGCCGATCCTAGGTGCCTAGGGTGCCTGTCATCCAATCCGCACTGAATTTCATTTCTAGCACATAGCCAAAAAATCGCCCCATTGACTTACATTGGAGTGCAGAAAAGGTCATTTTTTCTCGGTCCCTTTAAGAGGTAGGAGTTAAACAAGCTTAGGTCTGCGGTGCCCAGGGGGGACCCCATCCAGCCCGCACTGAGTTTCATTCCTACCACCTTAGGAAAAAAAGTCATTATTTTGAGGCTTAGAAGTCATTTCTGCAATTCCCATAGAAAATCAACGGCGTCTCTAATTCAATTGTGTGGAGCGCATATCAGGTGGGTTTTCTCTGCCGGCTTAAGAGATACACGTGAAACTAAAGCCGATCCTGGGTGCCTAGGGTGCCTATCATCCAATCCGCACTGAATTTCATTTCTAGCACGTAGCCAAAAAATCGCCCCATTGACTTACATTGGAGTGCAGAAAAGGTCATTTTTTCTCGGTCCCTTTAAGAGGTAGGAGTTAAACAAGCTTAGGTCTGCGGTGCCCAGGGGGGACCCCATCCAGCCCGCACTGAGTTTCATTCCTACCACCTTAGGAAAAAAAGTCATTATTTTGAGGCTTAGAAGTCATTTCTGCAATTCCCATAGAAAATCAATGGCGTCTCTATTCAATTGTGTGGAGCGCATATCAGGTGGATTTTCTCTGCCGGCTTAAGAGATACACGTGAAACTAAAGCCGATCCTGGGTGCCTAGGGTGCCTGTCATCCAATCCGCACTGAATTTCATTTCTAGCACATAGCCAAAAAATCGCCCCATTGACTTACATTGGAGTGCAGAAAAGGTCATTTTTTCTCGGTCCCTTTAAGAGGTAGGAGTTAAACAAGCTTAGGTCTGCGGTGCCCAGGGGGGACCCCATCCAGCCCGCACTGAGTTTCATTCCTACCACCTTAGGAAAAAAAGTCATTATTTTGAGGCTTAGAAGTCATTTCTGCAATTCCCATAGAAAATCAACTGGCGTCTCTATTCAATTGTGTGGAGCGCATATCAGGTGGATTTTCTCTGCCGGCTTAAGAGATACACGTGAAACTAAAGCCGATCCTGGGTGCCTAGGGTGCCTGTCATCCAATCCGCACTGAATTTCATTTCTAGCACATAGCCAAAAAATCGCCCCATTGACTTACATTGGAGTGCAGAAAAGGTCATTTTTTCTCGGTCCCTTTAAGAGGTAGGAGTTAAACAAGCTTAGGTCTGCGGTGCCCAGGGGGGACCCCATCCAGCCCGCACTGAGTTTCATTCCTACCACCTTAGGAAAAAAAGTCATTATTTTGAGGCTTAGAAGTCATTTCTGCAATTCCCATAGAAAATCAACTGGCGTCTCTATTCAATTGTGTGGAGCGCATATCAGGTGGATTTTCTCTGCCGGCTTAAGAGATACACGTGAAACTAAAGCCGATCCTGGGTGCCTAGGGTGCCTGTCATCCAATCCGCACTGAATTTCATTTCTAGCACATAGCCAAAAAATCGCCCCATTGACTTACATTGGAGTGCAGAAAAGGTCATTTTTTCTCGGTCCCTTTAAGAGGTAGGAGTTAAACAAGCTTAGGTCTGCGGTGCCCAGGGGGGACCCCATCCAGCCCACACTGAGTTTCATTCCTACCACCTTAGGAAAAAAAGTCATTATTTTGAGGCTTAGAAGTCATTTCTGCAATTCCCATAGAAAATCAATGGCGTCTCTATTCAATTGTGTGGAGCGCATATCAGGTGGATTTTCTCTGCCGGCTTAAGAGATACACGTGAAACTAAAGCCGATCCTGGGTGCCTAGGGTGCCTGTCATCCAATCCGCACTGAATTTCATTTCTAGCACATAGCCAAAAAATCGCCCCATTGACTTACATTGGAGTGCAGAAAAGGTCATTTTTTCTCGGTCCCTTTAAGAGGTAGGAGTTAAACAAGCTTAGGTCTGCGGTGCCCAGGGGGGACCCCATCCAGCCCGCACTGAGTTTCATTCCTACCACCTTAGGAAAAAAAGTCATTATTTTGAGGCTTAGAAGTCATTTCTGCAATTCCCATAGAAAATCAACGGCGTCTCTATTCAATTGTGTGGAGCGCATATCAGGTGGGTTTTCTCTGCCGGCTTAAGAGATACACGTGAAACTAAAGCCGATCCTGGGTGCCTAGGGTGCCTGTCATCCAATCCGCACTGAATTTCATTTCTAGCACATAGCCAAAAAATCGCCCCATTGACTTACATTGGAGTGCAGAAAAGGTCATTTTTTCTCGGTCCCTTTAAGAGGTAGGAGTTAAACAAGCTTAGGTCTGCGGTGCCCAGGGGGGACCCCATCCAGCCCGCACTGAGTTTCATTCCTACCACCTTAGGAAAAAAAGTCATTATTTTGAGGCTTAGAAGTCATTTCTGCAATTCCCATAGAAAATCAACTGGCGTCTCTATTCAATTGTGTGGAGCGCATATCAGGTGGGTTTTCTCTGCCGGCTTAAGAGATACACGTGAAACTAAAGCCGATCCTGGGTGCCTAGGGTGCCTGTCATCCAATCCGCACTGAATTTCATTTCTAGCACATAGCCAAAAAATCGCCCCATTGACTTACATTGGAGTGCAGAAAAGGTCATTTTTTCTCGGTCCCTTTAAGAGGTAGGAGTTAAACAAGCTTAGGTCTGCGGTGCCCAGGGGGGACCCCATCCAGCCCGCACTGAGTTTCATTCCTACCACCTTAGGAAAAAAAGTCATTATTTTGAGGCTTAGAAGTCATTTCTGCAATTCCCATAGAAAATCAATGGCGTCTCTATTCAATTGTGTGGAGCGCATATCAGGTGGATTTTCTCTGCCGGCTTAAGAGATACACGTGAAACTAAAGCCGATCCTGGGTGCCTAGGGTGCCTGTCATCCAATCCGCACTGAATTTCATTTCTAGCACATAGCCAAAAAATCGCCCCATTGACTTACATTGGTGTGCAGAAAAGGTCATTTTTTCTCGGTCCCTTTAAGAGGTAGGAGTTAAACAAGCTTAGGTCTGCGGTGCCCAGGGGGGACCCCATCCAGCCCGCACTGAGTTTCATTCCTACCACCTTAGGAAAAAAAGTCATTATTTTGAGGCTTAGAAGTCATTTCTGCAATTCCCATAGAAAATCAACGGCGTCTCTAATTCAATTGTGTGGAGCGCATATCAGGTGGGTTTTCTCTGCCGGCTTAAGAGATACACGTGAAACTAAAGCCGATCCTGGGTGCCTAGGGTGCCTGTCATCCAATCCGCACTGAATTTCATTTCTAGCACATAGCCAAAAAATCGCCCCATTGACTTACATTGGAGTGCAGAAAAGGTCATTTTTTCTCGGTCCCTTTAAGAGGTAGGAGTTAAACAAGCTTAGGTCTGCGGTGCCCAGGGGGGACCCCATCCAGCCCGCACTGAGTTTCATTCCTACCACCTTAGGAAAAAAAGTCATTATTTTGAGGCTTAGAAGTCATTTCTGCAATTCCCATAGAAAATCAACGGCGTCTCTATTCAATTGTGTGGAGCGCATATCAGGTGGGGTTTTCTCTGCCGGCTTAAGAGATACACGTGAAACTAAAGCCGATACTGGGTGCCTAGGGTGCCTGTCATCCAATCCGCACTGAATTTCATTTCTAGCACATAGCCAAAAAATCGCCCCATTGACTTACATTGGAGTGCAGAAAAGGTCATTTTTTCTCGGTCCCTTTAAGAGGTAGGAGTTAAACAAGCTTAGGTCTGCGGTGCCCAGGGGGGACCCCATCCAGCCCACACTGAGTTTCATTCCTACCACCTTAGGAAAAAAAGTCATTATTTTGAGGCTTAGAAGTCATTTCTGCAATTCCCATAGAAAATCAATGGCGTCTCTATTCAATTGTGTGGAGCGCATATCAGGTGGATTTTCTCTGCCGGCTTAAGAGATACACGTGAAACTAAAGCCGATCCTGGGTGCCTAGGGTGCCTGTCATCCAATCCGCACTGAATTTCATTTCTAGCACATAGCCAAAAAATCGCCCCATTGACTTACATTGGAGTGCAGAAAAGGTCATTTTTTCTCGGTCCCTTTAAGAGGTAGGAGTTAAACAAGCTTAGGTCTGCGGTGCCCAGGGGGGACCCCATCCAGCCCAGCACTGAGTTTCATTCCTACC
The DNA here is from genome assembly GCF_027789765.1 of Dendropsophus ebraccatus. Classification (NCBI taxonomy): domain Eukaryota; kingdom Metazoa; phylum Chordata; class Amphibia; order Anura; family Hylidae; genus Dendropsophus; species Dendropsophus ebraccatus. The sequence continues at coordinate 84,215 of NW_027209043.1, forward strand.
ACCTTAGGAAAAAAAGTCATTATTTTGAGGCTTAGAAGTCATTTCTGCAATTCCCATAGAAAATCAACTGGCGTCTCTATTCAATTGTGTGGAGCGCATATCAGGTGGGTTTTCTCTGCCGGCTTAAGAGATACACGTGAAACTAAAGCCGATCCTGGGTGCCTAGGGTGCCTGTCATCCAATCCGCACTGAATTTCATTTCTAGCACATAGCCAAAAAATCGCCCCATTGACTTACATTGGAGTGCAGAAAGGTCATTTTTTCTCGGTCCCTTTAAGAGGTAGGAGTTAAACAAGCTTAGGTCTGCGGTGCCCAGGGGGGACCCCATCCAGCCCGCACTGAGTTTCATTCCTACCACCTTAGGAAAAAAAGTCATTATTTTGAGGCTTAGAAGTCATTTCTGCAATTCCCATAGAAAATCAACGGCGTCTCTAATTCAATTGTGTGGAGCGCATATCAGGTGGGTTTTCTCTGCCGGCTTAAGAGATACACGTGAAACTAAAGCCGATCCTGGGTGCCTAGGGTGCCTGTCATCCAATCCGCACTCAATTTCATTTCTAGCACATAGCCAAAAAATCGCCCCATTGACTTACATTGGAGTGCAGAAAAGGTCATTTTTTCTCGGTCCCTTTAAGAGGTAGGAGTTAAACAAGCTTAGGTCTGCGGTGCCCAGGGGGGACCCCATCCAGCCCGCACTGAGTTTCATTCCTACCACCTTAGGAAAAAAAGTCATTATTTTGAGGCTTAGAAGTCATTTCTGCAATTCCCATAGAAAATCAACTGGCGTCTCTATTCAATTGTGTGGAGCGCATATCAGGTGGGTTTTCTCTGCCGGCTTAAGAGATACACGTGAAACTAAAGCCGATCCTGGGTGCCTAGGGTGCCTGTCATCCAATCCGCACTGAATTTCATTTCTAGCACATAGCCAAAAAATCGCCCCATTGACTTACATTGGAGTGCAGAAAAGGTCATTTTTTCTCGGTCCCTTTAAGAGGTAGGAGTTAAACAAGCTTAGGTCTGCGGTGCCCAGGGGGGACCCCATCCAGCCCGCACTGAGTTTCATTCCTACCACCTTAGGAAAAAAAGTCATTATTTTGAGGCTTAGAAGTCATTTCTGCAATTCCCATAGAAAATCAACTGGCGTCTCTAATTCAATTGTGTGGAGCGCATATCAGGTGGGTTTTCTCTGCCGGCTTAAGAGATACACGTGAAACTAAAGCCGATCCTGGGTGCCTAGGGTGCCTGTCATCCAATCCGCACTGAATTTCATTTCTAGCACATAGCCAAAAAATCGCCCCCATTGACTTACATTGGAGTGCAGAAAAGGTCATTTTTTCTCGGTCCCTTTAAGAGGTAGGAGTTAAACAAGCTTAGGTCTGCGGTGCCCAGGGGGGACCCCATCCAGCCCACACTGAGTTTCATTCCTACCACCTTAGGAAAAAAGTCATTATTTTGAGGCTTAGAAGTCATTTCTGCAATTCCCATAGAAATCAATGGCGTCTCTATTCAATTGTGTGGAGCGCATATCAGGTGGATTTTTCTCTGCCGGCTTAAGAGATACACGTGAAACTAAAGCCGATCCTGGGTGCCTAGGGTGCCTGTCATCCAATCCGCACTGAATTTCATTTCTAGCACATAGCCAGAAAAATCGCCCCATTGACTTACATTGGAGTGCAGAAAAGGTCATTTTTTTCTCGGTCCCTTTAAGAGGTAGGAGTTAACAAGCTTAGGTCTGCGGTGCCCAGGGGGGACCCCATCCAGCCCGCACTGAGTTTCATTCCTACCACCTTAGGAAAAAAAGTCATTATTTTGAGGCTTAGAAGTCATTTCTGCAATTCCCATAGAAAATCAATGGCGTCTCTATTCAATTGTGTGGAGCGCATATCAGGTGGATTTTCTCTGCCGGCTTAAGAGATACACGTGAAACTAAAGCCGATCCTGGGGCCTAGGGTGCCTGTCATCCAATCCGCACTGAATTTCATTTCTAGCACATAGCCAAAAAATCGCCCCATTGACTTACATTGGAGTGCAGAAAAGGTCATTTTTTTCTCGGTCCCTTTAAGAGGTAGGAGTTAAACAAGCTTAGGTCTGCGGTGCCCAGGGGGGACCCATCCAGCCCACACTGAGTTTCATTCCTACCACCTTAGGAAAAAAAGTCATTATTTTGAGGCTTAGAAGTCATTTCTGCAATTCCCATAGAAAATCAACGGCGTCTCTATTCAATTGTGTGGAGCGCATATCAGGTGGGTTTTCTCTGCCGGCTTAAGAGATACACGTGAAACTAAAGCCGATCCTGGGTGCCTAGGGTGCCTGTCATCCAATCCGCACTGAATTTCATTTCTAGCACATAGCCAAAAAATCGCCCCATTGACTTACATTGGAGTGCAGAAAAGGTCATTTTTTCTCGGTCCCTTTAAGAGGTAGGAGTTAAACAAGCTTAGGTCTGCGGTGCCCAGGGGGGACCCCATCCAGCCCGCACAGAGTTTCATTCCTACCACCTTAGGAAAAAAAGTCATTATTTTGAGGCTTAGAAGTCATTTCTGCAATTCCCATAGAAAATCAACGGCGTCTCTATTCAATTGTGTGGAGCGCATATCAGGTGGGTTTTCTCTGCCGGCTTAAGAGATACACGTGAAACTAAAGCCGATCCTGGGTGCCTAGGGTGCCTGTCATCCAATCCGCACTGCATTTCATTTCTAGCACATAGCCAAAAAATCGCCCCATTGACTTACATTGGAGTGCAGAAAAGGTCATTTTTTCTCGGTCCCTTTAAGAGGTAGGAGTTAAACAAGCTTAGGTCTGCGGTGCCCAGGGGGGACCCCATCCAGCCCGCACTGAGTTTCATTCCTACCACCTTAGGAAAAAAAGTCATTATTTTGAGGCTTAGAAGTCATTTCTGCAATTCCCATAGAAAATCAACGGCGTCTCTATTCAATTGTGTGGAGCGCATATCAGGTGGGTTTTCTCTGCCGGCTTAAGAGATACACGTGAAACTAAAGCCGATCCTGGGTGCCTAGGGTGCCTGTCATCCAATCCGCACTGAATTTCATTTCTAGCACATAGCCAAAAAATCGCCCCATTGACTTACATTGGAGTGCAGAAAAGGTCATTTTTTCTCGGTCCCTTTAAGAGGTAGGAGTTAAACAAGCTTAGGTCTGCGGTGCCCAGGGGGAACCCCATCCAGCCCGCACTGAGTTTCATTCCTACCACCTTAGGAAAAAAAGTCATTATTTTGAGGCTTAGAAGTCATTTCTGCAATTCCCATAGAAAATCAACGGCGTCTCTATTCAATTGTGTGGAGCGCATATCAGGTGGGTTTTCTCTGCCGGCTTAAGAGATACACGTGAAACTAAAGCCGATCCTGGGTGCCTAGGGTGCCTGTCATCCAATCCGCACTGAATTTCATTTCTAGCACATAGCCAAAAAATCGCCCCAGTGACTTACATTGGAGTGCAGAAAAGGTCATTTTTTCTCGGTCCCTTTAAGAGGTAGGAGTTAAACAAGCTTAGGTCTGCGGTGCCCAGGGGGGACCCCATCCAGCCCGCACTGAGTTTCATTCCTACCACCTTAGGAAAAAAAGTCATTATTTTGAGGCTTAGAAGTCATTTCTGCAATTCCCATAGAAAATCAACGGCGTCTCTATTCAATTGTGTGGAGCGCATATCAGGTGGGTTTTCTCTGCCGGCTTAAGAGATACCCGTGAAACTAAAGCCGATCCTGGGTGCCTAGGGTGCCTGTCATCCAATCCGCACTGAATTTCATTTCTAGCACATAGCCAAAAAATCGCCCCATTGACTTACATTGGAGTGCAGAAAAGGTCATTTTTTCTCGGTCCCTTTAAGAGGTAGGAGTTAAACAAGCTTAGGTCTGCGGTGCCCAGGGGGGACCCCATCCAGCCCGCACTGAGTTTCATTCCTACCACCTTAGGAAAAAAAGTCATTATTTTGAGGCTTAGAAGTCATTTCTGCAATTCCCATAGAAAATCAACGGCGTCTCTATTCAATTGTGTGGAGCGCATATCAGGTGGGTTTTCTCTGCCGGCTTAAGAGATACACGTGAAACTAAAGCCGATCCTGGGTGCCTAGGGTGCCTGTCATCCAATCCGCACTGAATTTCATTTCTAGCACATAGCCAAAAAATCGCCCCATTGACTTACATTGGAGTGCAGAAAAGGTCATTTTTTCTCGGTCCCTTTAAGAGGTAGGAGTTAAACAAGCTTAGGTCTGCGGTGCCCAGGGGGGACCCCATCCAGCCCGCACTGAGTTTCATTCCTACCACCTTAGGAAAAAAAGTCATTATTTTGAGGCTTAGAAGTCATTTCTGCAATTCCCATAGAAAATCAACGGCGTCTCTATTCAATTGTGTGGAGCGCATATCAGGTGGGTTTTCTCTGCCGGCTTAAGAGATACACGTGAAACTAAAGCCGATCCTGGGTGCCTAGGGTGCCTGTCATCCAATCCGCACTGAATTTCATTTCTAGCACATAGCCAAAAAATCGCCCCATTGACTTACATTGGAGTGCAGAAAAGGTCATTTTTTCTCGGTCCCTTTAAGAGGTAGGAGTTAAACAAGCTTAGGTCTGCGGTGCCCAGGGGGGACCCCATCCAGCCCGCACTGAGTTTCATTCCTACCACCTTAGGAAAAAAAGTCATTATTTTGAGGCTTAGAAGTCATTTCTGCAATTCCCATAGAAAATCAACGGCGTCTCTATTCAATTGTGTGGAGCGCATATCAGGTGGGTTTTCTCTGCCGGCTTAAGAGATACACGTGAAACTAAAGCCGATCCTGGGTGCCTAGGGTGCCTGTCATCCAATCCGCACTGAATTTCATTTCTAGCACATAGCCAAAAAATCGCCCCATTGACTTACATTGGAGTGCAGAAAAGGTCATTTTTTCTCGGTCCCTTTAAGAGGTAGGAGTTAAACAAGCTTAGGTCTGCGGTGCCCAGGGGGGACCCCATCCAGCCCGCACTGAGTTTCATTCCTACCACCTTAGGAAAAAAAGTCATTATTTTGAGGCTTAGAAGTCATTTCTGCAATTCCCATAGAAAATCAACGGCGTCTCTATTCAATTGTGTGGAGCGCATATCAGGTGGGTTTTCTCTGCCGGCTTAAGAGATACACGTGAAACTAAAGCCGATCCTGGGTGCCTAGGGTGCCTGTCATCCAATCCGCACTGAATTTCATTTCTAGCACATAGCCAAAAAATCGCCCCATTGACTTACATTGGAGTGCAGAAAAGGTCATTTTTTCTCGGTCCCTTTAAGAGGTAGGAGTTAAACAAGCTTAGGTCTGCGGTGCCCAGGGGGGACCCCATCCAGCCCGCACTGAGTTTCATTCCTACCACCTTAGGAAAAAAAGTCATTATTTTGAGGCTTAGAAGTCATTTCTGCAATTCCCATAGAAAATCAACGGCGTCTCTATTCAATTGTGTGGAGCGCATATCAGGTGGGTTTTCTCTGCCGGCTTAAGAGATACACGTGAAACTAAAGCCGATCCTGGGTGCCTAGGGTGCCTGTCATCCAATCCGCACTGAATTTCATTTCTAGCACATAGCCAAAAAATCGCCCCATTGACTTACATTGGAGTGCAGAAAAGGTCATTTTTTCTCGGTCCCTTTAAGAGGTAGGAGTTAAACAAGCTTAGGTCTGCGGTGCCCAGGGGGGACCCCATCCAGCCCGCACTGAGTTTCATTCCTACCACCTTAGGAAAAAAAGTCATTATTTTGAGGCTTAGAAGTCATTTCTGCAATTCCCATAGAAAATCAACGGCGTCTCTATTCAATTGTGTGGAGCGCATATCAGGTGGGTTTTCTCTGCCGGCTTAAGAGATACACGTGAAACTAAAGCCGATCCTGGGTGCCTAGGGTGCCTGTCATCCAATCCGCACTGAATTTCATTTCTAGCACATAGCCAAAAAATCGCCCCATTGACTTACATTGGAGTGCAGAAAAGGTCATTTTTTCTCGGTCCCTTTAAGAGGTAGGAGTTAAACAAGCTTAGGTCTGCGGTGCCCAGGGGGGACCCCATCCAGCCCGCACTGAGTTTCATTCCTACCACCTTAGGAAAAAAAGTCATTATTTTGAGGCTTAGAAGTCATTTCTGCAATTCCCATAGAAAATCAACGGCGTCTCTATTCAATTGTGTGGAGCGCATATCAGGTGGGTTTTCTCTGCCGGCTTAAGAGATACACGTGAAACTAAAGCCGATCCTGGGTGCCTAGGGTGCCTGTCATCCAATCCGCACTGAATTTCATTTCTAGCACATAGCCAAAAAATCGCCCCATTGACTTACATTGGAGTGCAGAAAAGGTCATTTTTCTCGGTCCCTTTAAGAGGTAGGAGTTAAACAAGCTTAGGTCTGCGGTGCCCAGGGGGGACCCCATCCAGCCCGCACTGAGTTTCATTCCTACCACCTTAGGAAAAAAAGTCATTATTTTGAGGCTTAGAAGTCATTTCTGCAATTCCCATAGAAAATCAACGGCGTCTCTATTCAATTGTGTGGAGCGCATATCAGGTGGGTTTTCTCTGCCGGCTTAAGAGATACACGTGAAACTAAAGCCGATCCTGGGTGCCTAGGGTGCCTGTCATCCAATCCGCACTGAATTTCATTTCTAGCACATAGCCAAAAAATCGCCCCATTGACTTACATTGGAGTGCAGAAAAGGTCATTTTTTCTCGGTCCCTTTAAGAGGTAGGAGTTAAACAAGCTTAGGTCTGCGGTGCCCAGGGGGGACCCCATCCAGCCCGCACTGAGTTTCATTCCTACCACCTTAGGAAAAAAAGTCATTATTTTGAGGCTTAGAAGTCATTTCTGCAATTCCCATAGAAAATCAACGGCGTCTCTATTCAATTGTGTGGAGCGCATATCAGGTGGGTTTTCTCTGCCGGCTTAAGAGATACACGTGAAACTAAAGCCGATCCTGGGTGCCTAGGGTGCCTGTCATCCAATCCGCACTGAATTTCATTTCTAGCACATAGCCAAAAAATCGCCCCATTGACTTACATTGGAGTGCAGAAAAGGTCATTTTTTCTCGGTCCCTTTAAGAGGTAGGAGTTAAACAAGCTTAGGTCTGCGGTGCCCAGGGGGGACCCCATCCAGCCCGCACTGAGTTTCATTCCTACCACCTTAGGAAAAAAAGTCATTATTTTGAGGCTTAGAAGTCATTTCTGCAATTCCCATAGAAAATCAACGGCGTCTCTATTCAATTGTGTGGAGCGCATATCAGGTGGGTTTTCTCTGCCGGCTTAAGAGATACACGTGAAACTAAAGCCGATCCTGGGTGCCTAGGGTGCCTGTCATCCAATCCGCACTGAATTTCATTTCTAGCACATAGCCAAAAAATCGCCCCATTGACTTACATTGGAGTGCAGAAAAGGTCATTTTTTCTCGGTCCCTTTAAGAGGTAGGAGTTAAACAAGCTTAGGTCTGCGGTGCCCAGGGGGGACCCCATCCAGCCCGCACTGAGTTTCATTCCTACCACCTTAGGAAAAAAAGTCATTATTTTGAGGCTTAGAAGTCATTTCTGCAATTCCCATAGAAAATCAACGGCGTCTCTATTCAATTGTGTGGAGCGCATATCAGGTGGGTTTTCTCTGCCGGCTTAAGAGATACACGTGAAACTAAAGCCGATCCTGGGTGCCTAGGGTGCCTGTCATCCAATCCGCACTGAATTTCATTTCTAGCACATAGCCAAAAAATCGCCCCATTGACTTACATTGGAGTGCAGAAAAGGTCATTTTTTCTCGGTCCCTTTAAGAGGTAGGAGTTAAACAAGCTTAGGTCTGCGGTGCCCAGGGGGGACCCCATCCAGCCCGCACTGAGTTTCATTCCTACCACCTTAGGAAAAAAAGTCATTATTTTGAGGCTTAGAAGTCATTTCTGCAATTCCCATAGAAAATCAACGGCGTCTCTATTCAATTGTGTGGAGCGCATATCAGGTGGGTTTTCTCTGCCGGCTTAAGAGATACACGTGAAACTAAAGCCGATCCTGGGTGCCTAGGGTGCCTGTCATCCAATCCGCACTGAATTTCATTTCTAGCACATAGCCAAAAAATCGCCCCATTGACTTACATTGGAGTGCAGAAAAGGTCATTTTTTCTCGGTCCCTTTAAGAGGTAGGAGTTAAACAAGCTTAGGTCTGCGGTGCCCAGGGGGGACCCCATCCAGCCCGCACTGAGTTTCATTCCTACCACCTTAGGAAAAAAAGTCATTATTTTGAGGCTTAGAAGTCATTTCTGCAATTCCCATAGAAAATCAACGGCGTCTCTATTCAATTGTGTGGAGCGCATATCAGGTGGGTTTTCTCTGCCGGCTTAAGAGATACACGTGAAACTAAAGCCGATCCTGGGTGCCTAGGGTGCCTGTCATCCAATCCGCACTGAATTTCATTTCTAGCACATAGCCAAAAAATCGCCCCATTGACTTACATTGGAGTGCAGAAAAGGTCATTTTTTCTCGGTCCCTTTAAGAGGTAGGAGTTAAACAAGCTTAGGTCTGCGGTGCCCAGGGGGGACCCCATCCAGCCCGCACTGAGTTTCATTCCTACCACCTTAGGAAAAAAAGTCATGATTTTGAGGCTTAGAAGTCATTTCTGCAATTCCCATAGAAAATCAACGGCGTCTCTATTCAATTGTGTGGAGCGCATATCAGGTGGGTTTTCTCTGCCGGCTTAAGAGATACACGTGAAACTAAAGCCGATCCTGGGTGCCTAGGGTGCCTGTCATCCAATCCGCACTGAATTTCATTTCTAGCACATAGCCAAAAAATCGCCCCATTGACTTACATTGGAGTGCAGAAAAGGTCATTTTTTCTCGGTCCCTTTAAGAGGTAGGAGTTAAACAAGCTTAGGTCTGCGGTGCCCAGGGGGGACCCCATCCAGCCCGCACTGAGTTTCATTCCTACCACCTTAGGAAAAAAAGTCATTATTTTGAGGCTTAGAAGTCATTTCTGCAATTCCCATAGAAAATCAACGGCGTCTCTATTCAATTGTGTGGAGCGCATATCAGGTGGGTTTTCTCTGCCGGCTTAAGAGATACACGTGAAACTAAAGCCGATCCTGGGTGCCTAGGGTGCCTGTCATCCAATCCGCACTGAATTTCATTTCTAGCACATAGCCAAAAAATCGCCCCATTGACTTACATTGGAGTGCAGAAAAGGTCATTTTTTCTCGGTCCCTTTAAGAGGTAGGAGTTAAACAAGCTTAGGTCTGCGGTGCCCAGGGGGGACCCCATCCAGCCCGCACTGAGTTTCATTCCTACCACCTTAGGAAAAAAAGTCATTATTTGAGGCTTAGAAGTCATTTCTGCAATTCCCATAGAAAATCAACGGCGTCTCTATTCAATTGTGTGGAGCGCATATCAGGTGGGTTTTCTCTGCCGGCTTAAGAGATACACGTGAAACTAAAGCCGATCCTGGGTGCCTAGGGTGCCTGTCATCCAATCCGCACTGAATTTCATTTCTAGCACATAGCCAAAAAATCGCCCCATTGACTTACATTGGAGTGCAGAAAAGGTCATTTTTTCTCGGTCCCTTTAAGAGGTAGGAGTTAAACAAGCTTAGGTCTGCGGTGCCCAGGGGGGACCCCATCCAGCCCGCACTGAGTTTCATTCCTACCACCTTAGGAAAAAAAGTCATTATTTTGAGGCTTAGAAGTCATTTCTGCAATTCCCATAGAAAATCAACGGCGTCTCTATTCAATTGTGTGGAGCGCATATCAGGTGGGTTTTCTCTGCCGGCTTAAGAGATACACGTGAAACTAAAGCCGATCCTGGGTGCCTAGGGTGCCTGTCATCCAATCCGCACTGAATTTCATTTCTAGCACATAGCCAAAAAATCGCCCCATTGACTTACATTGGAGTGCAGAAAAGGTCATTTTTTCTCGGTCCCTTTAAGAGGTAGGAGTTAAACAAGCTTAGGTCTGCGGTGCCCAGGGGGGACCCCATCCAGCCCGCACTGAGTTTCATTCCTACCACCTTAGGAAAAAAAGTCATTATTTTGAGGCTTAGAAGTCATTTCTGCAATTCCCATAGAAAATCAACGGCGTCTCTATTCAATTGTGTGGAGCGCATATCAGGTGGTTTTCTCTGCCGGCTTAAGAGATACACGTGAAACTAAAGCCGATCCTGGGTGCCTAGGGTGCCTGTCATCCAATCCGCACTGAATTTCATTTCTAGCACATAGCCAAAAAATCGCCCCATTGACTTACATTGGAGTGCAGAAAAGGTCATTTTTTCTCGGTCCCTTTAAGAGGTAGGAGTTAAACAAGCTTAGGTCTGCGGTGCCCAGGGGGGACCCCATCCAGCCCGCACTGAGTTTCATTCCTACCACCTTAGGAAAAAAAGTCATTATTTTGAGGCTTAGAAGTCATTTCTGCAATTCCCATAGAAAATCAACGGCGTCTCTATTCAATTGTGTGGAGCGCATATCAGGTGGGTTTTCTCTGCCGGCTTAAGAGATACACGTGAAACTAAAGCCGATCCTGGGTGCCTAGGGTGCCTGTCATCCAATCCGCACTGAATTTCATTTCTAGCACATAGCCAAAAAATCGCCCCATTGACTTACATTGGAGTGCAGAAAAGGTCATTTTTTCTCGGTCCCTTTAAGAGGTAGGAGTTAAACAAGCTTAGGTCTGCGGTGCCCAGGGGGGACCCCATCCAGCCCGCACTGAGTTTCATTCCTACCACCTTAGGAAAAAAAGTCATTATTTGAGGCTTAGAAGTCATTTCTGCAATTCCCATAGAAAATCAATGGCGTCTCTATTCAATTGTGTGGAGCGCATATTCAGGTGGGTTTTCTCTGCCGGCTTAAGAGATACACGTGAAACTAAAGCCGATCCTGGGTGCCTAGGGTGCCTGTCATCCAATCCGCACTGAATTTCATTTCTAGCACATAGCCAAAAAATCGCCCCATTGACTTACATTGGAGTGCAGAAAAGGTCATTTTTTCTCGGTCCCTTAAGAGGTAGGAGTTAGGTCTGCGGTGCCCAGGGGGGACCCCATCCAGCCCGCACTGAGTTTCATTCCTACCACCTTAGGAAAAAAAGTCATTATTTTGAGGCTTAGAAGTCATTTCTGCAATTCCCATAGAAAATCAATGGCGTCTCTATTCAAATTGTGTGGAGCGCATATCAGGTGGGTTTTCTCTGCCGGCTTAAGAGATACACGTGAAAAATAAAGCCGATCCTGGGTGCCTAGGGTGCCTGTCATCCAATCCGCACTGAATTTCATTTCTAGCACATAGCCAAAAAATCGCCCCATTGACTTACATTGGAGTGCAGAAAAGGTCATTTTTTCTCGGTCCCTTTAAGAGGTAGGAGTTAAACAAGCTTAGGTCTGCGGTGCCCAGGGGGGGACCCCATCCAGCCCGCACTGAGTTTCATTCCTACCACCTTAGGAAAAAAAGTCATTATTTTGAGGCTTAGAAGTCATTTCTGCAATTCCCATAGAAAATCAACGGCGTCTCTAATTCAATTGTGTGGAGCGCATATCAGGTGGGTTTCTCTGCCGCTTAGAGAGATACACGTGAAACTAAAGGCGATCCTGGGTGCCTAGGGTGCCTGTCATCCAATCCGCACTGAATTTCATTTCTAGCACATAGCCAAAAAAATCGCCCCATTGACTTACATTGGAGTGCAGAAAAGGTCATTTTTCTCGGTCCCTTTAAGAGGTAGGAGTTAAACAAGCTTAGGTCTGCGGTGCCAGGGGGGACCCCATCCAGCCCGCACTGAGTTTCATTCCTACCACCTTAGGAAAAAAAGTCATTATTTTGAGGCTTAGAAGTCATTTCTGCAATTCCCATAGAAAATCAATGGCGTCTCTATTCAATTGTGTGGAGCGCATATCAGGTGGGTTTTCTCTGCCGGCTTAAGAGATACACGTGAAACTAAAGCTGATCCTGGGTGCCTAGGGTGCCTGTCATCCAATCCGCACTGAATTTCATTTCTAGCACATAGCCAAAAAATCGCCCCATTGACTTACATTGGAGTGCAGAAAAGGTCATTTTTTCTCGGTCCCTTTAAGAGGTAGGAGTTAAACAAGCTTAGGTCTGCGGTGCCCAGGGGGGACCCCATCCAGCCCGCACTGAGTTTCATTCCTACCACCTTAGGAAAAAAAGTCATTATTTTGAGGCTTAGAAGTCATTTCTGCAATTCCCATAGAAAATCAACGGCGTCTCTATTCAATTGTGTGGAGCGCATATCAGGTGGGTTTTCTCTGCCGGCTTAAGAGATACACGTGAAACTAAAGCCGATCCTGGGTGCCTAGGGTGCCTGTCATCCAATCCGCACTGCATTTCATTTCTAGCACATAGCCAAAAAATCGCCCCATTGACTTACATTGGAGTGCAGAAAAGGTCATTTTTTCTCGGTCCCTTTAAGAGGTAGGAGTTAAACAAGCTTAGGTCTGCGGTGCCCAGGGGGGGACCCCATCCAGCCCGCACTGAGTTTCATTCCTACCACCTTAGGAAAAAAAGTCATTATTTTGAGGCTTAGAAGTCATTTCTGCAATTCCCATAGAAAATCAATGGCGTCTCTATTCAATTGTGTGGAGCGCATATCAGGTGGGTTTTCTCTGCCGGCTTAAGAGATACACGTGAAACTAAAGCCGATCCTGGGTGCCTAGGGTGCCTGTCATCCAATCCGCACTGCATTTCATTTCTAGCACATAGCCAAAAAATCGCCCCATTGACTTACATTGGAGTGCAGAAAAGGTCATTTTTTCTCGGTCCCTTTAAGAGGTAGGAGTTAAACAAGCTTAGGTCTGCGGTGCCCAGGGGGGACCCCATCCAGCCCGCACTGAGTTTCATTCCTACCACCTTAGGAAAAAAAGTCATTATTTTGAGGCTTAGAAGTCATTTCTGCAATTCCCATAGAAAATCAATGGCGTCTCTATTCAATTGTGTGGAACGCATATCAGGTGGGTTTTCTCTGCCGGCTTAAGAGATACACGTGAAACTAAAGCCGATCCTGGGTGCCTAGGGTGCCTGTCATCCAATCCGCACTGAATTTCATTTCTAGCACATAGCCAAAAAATCGCCCCATTGACTTACATTGGAGTGCAGAAAAGGTCATTTTTTCTCGGTCCCTTTAAGAGGTAGGAGTTAAACAAGCTTAGGTCTGCGGTGCCCAGGGGGGACCCCATCCAGCCCGCACTGAGTTTCATTCCTACCACCTTAGGAAAAAAAAGTCATTATTTTGAGGCTTAGAAGTCATTTCTGCAATTCCCATAGAAAATCAACGGCGTCTCTATTCAATTGTGTGGAGCGCATATCAGGTGGGGTTTTCTCTGCCGGCTTAAGAGATACACGTGAAACTAAAGCCGATCCTGGGTGCCTAGGGTGCCTGTCATCCAATCCGCACTGCATTTCATTTCTAGCACATAGCCAAAAAATCGCCCCATTGACTTACATTGGAGTGCAGAAAAGGTCATTTTTTCTCGGTCCCTTTAAGAGGTAGGAGTTAAACAAGCTTAGGTCTGCGGTGCCCAGGGGGGACCCCATCCAGCCCGCACTGAGTTTCATTCCTACCACCTTAGGAAAAAAAGTCATTATTTGAGGCTTAGAAGTCATTTCTGCAATTCCCATAGAAAATCAACGGCGTCTCTATTCAATTGTGTGGAGCGCATATCAGGTGGGTTTTCTCTGCCGGCTTAAGAGATACACGTGAAACTAAAGCCGATCCTGGGTGCCTAGGGTGCCTGTCATCCAATCCGCACTGAATTTCATTTCTAGCACATAGCCAAAAAATCGCCCCATTGACTTACATTGGAGTGCAGAAAAGGTCATTTTTTCTCGGTCCCTTTAAGAGGTAGGAGTTAAACAAGCTTAGGTCTGCGGTGCCCAGGGGGGACCCCATCCAGCCCGCACTGAGTTTCATTCCTACCACCTTAGGAAAAAAAGTCATTATTTTGAGGCTTAGAAGTCATTTCTGCAATTCCCATAGAAAATCAACGGCGTCTCTATTCAATTGTGTGGAGCGCATATCAGGTGGGTTTTCTCTGCCGGCTTAAGAGATACACGTGAAACTAAAGCCGATCCTGGGTGCCTAGGGTGCCTGTCATCCAATCCGCACTGAATTTCATTTCTAGCACATAGCCAAAAAATCGCCCCATTGACTTACATTGGAGTGCAGAAAAGGTCATTTTTTCTCGGTCCCTTTAAGAGGTAGGAGTTAAACAAGCTTAGGTCTGCGGTGCCCAGGGGGGACCCCATCCAGCCCGCACTGAGTTTCATTCCTACCACCTTAGGAAAAAAAGTCATTATTTTGAGGCTTAGAAGTCATTTCTGCAATTCCCATAGAAAATCAACGGCGTCTCTATTCAATTGTGTGGAGCGCATATCAGGTGGGTTTTCTCTGCCGGCTTAAGAGATACACGTGAAACTAAAGCCGATCCTGGGTGCCTAGGGTGCCTGTCATCCAATCCGCACTGAATTTCATTTCTAGCACATAGCCAAAAAATCGCCCCATTGACTTACATTGGAGTGCAGAAAAGGTCATTTTTTCTCGGTCCCTTTAAGAGGTAGGAGTTAAACAAGCTTAGGTCTGCGGTGCCCAGGGGGACCCCATCCAGCCCGCACTGAGTTTCATTCCTACCACCTTAGGAAAAAAAGTCATTATTTTGAGGCTTAGAAGTCATTTCTGCAATTCCCATAGAAAATCAACGGCGTCTCTATTCAATTGTGTGGAGCGCATATCAGGTGGGTTTTCTCTGCCGGCTTAAGAGATACACGTGAAACTAAAGCCGATCCTGGGTGCCTAGGGTGCCTGTCATCCAATCCGCACTGAATTTCATTTCTAGCACATAGCCAAAAAATCGCCCCATTGACTTACATTGGAGTGCAGAAAAGGTCATTTTTTCTCGGTCCCTTTAAGAGGTAGGAGTTAAACAAGCTTAGGTCTGCGGTGCCCAGGGGGGACCCCATCCAGCCCGCACTGAGTTTCATTCCTACCACCTTAGGAAAAAAAGTCATTATTTTGAGGCTTAGAAGTCATTTCTGCAATTCCCATAGAAAATCAACGGCGTCTCTATTCAATTGTGTGGAGCGCATATCAGGTGGGTTTTCTCTGCCGGCTTAAGAGATACACGTGAAACTAAAGCCGATCCTGGGTGTCTAGGGTGCCTGTCATCCAATCCGCACTGCATTTCATTTCTAGCACATAGCCAAAAAATCGCCCCATTGACTTACATTGGAGTGCAGAAAAGGTCATTTTTTCTCGGTCCCTTTAAGAGGTAGGAGTTAAACAAGCTTAGGTCTGCGGTGCCCAGGGGGGACCCCATCCAGCCCGCACTGAGTTTCATTCCTACCACCTTAGGAAAAAAAGTCATTATTTTGAGGCTTAGAAGTCATTTCTGCAATTCCCATAGAAAATCAACGGCGTCTCTATTCAATTGTGTGGAGCGCATATCAGCTGGGTTTTCTCTGCCGGCTTAAGAGATACACGTGAAACTAAAGCCGATCCTGGGTGCCTAGGGTGCCTGTCATCCAATCCGCACTGAATTTCATTTCTAGCACATAGCCAAAAAATCGCCCCATTGACTTACATTGGAGTGCAGAAAAGGTCATTTTTTCTCGGTCCCTTTAAGAGGTAGGAGTTAAACAAGCTTAGGTCTGCGGTGCCCAGGGGGGACCCCATCCAGCCCACACTGAGTTTCATTCCTACCACCTTAGGAAAAAAAGTCATTATTTTGAGGCTTAGAAGTCATTTCTGCAATTCCCATAGAAAATCAACGGCGTCTCTATTCAATTGTGTGGAGCGCATATCAGGTGGGTTTTCTCTGCCGGCTTAAGAGATACACGTGAAACTAAAGCCGATCCTGGGTGCCTAGGGTGCCTGTCATCCAATCCGCACTGAATTTCATTTCTAGCACATAGCCAAAAAATCGCCCCATTGACTTACATTGGAGTGCAGAAAAGGTCATTTTTTCTCGGTCCCTTTAAGAGGTAGGAGTTAAACAAGCTTAGGTCTGCGGTGCCCAGGGGGGACCCCATCCAGCCCGCACTGAGTTTCATTCCTACCACCTTAGGAAAAAAAGTCATTATTTTGAGGCTTAGAAGTCATTTCTGCAATTCCCATAGAAAATCAATGGCGTCTCTATTCAATTGTGTGGAGCGCATATCAGGTGGGTTTTCTCTGCCGGCTTAAGAGATACACGTGAAACTAAAGCCGATCCTGGGTGCCTAGGGTGCCTGTCATCCAATCCGCACTGCATTTCATTTCTAGCACATAGCCAAAAAATCGCCCCATTGACTTACATTGGAGTGCAGAAAAGGTCATTTTTTCTCGGTCCCTTTAAGAGGTAGGAGTTAAACAAGCTTAGGTCTGCGGTGCCCAGGGGGGACCCCATCCAGCCCGCACTGAGTTTCATTCCTACCACCTTAGGAAAAAAAGTCATTATTTCGAGGCTTAGAAGTCATTTTTGCAATTCCCATAGAAAATCAACGGCGTCTCTATTCAATTGTGTGGAGCGCATATCAGGTGGGTTTTTCTCTGCCGGCTTAAGAGATACACGTGAAACTAAAGCCGATCCTGGGTGCCTAGGGTGCCTGTCATCCAATCCGCACTGAATTTCATTTCTAGCACATAGCCAAAAAATCGCCCCATTGACTTACATTGGAGTGCAGAAAAGGTCATTTTTTCTCGGTCCCTTTAAGAGGTAGGAGTTAAACAAGCTTAGGTCTGCGGTGCCCAGGGGGGACCCCATCCAGCCCGCACTGAGTTTCATTCCTACCACCTTAGGAAAAAAAAGTCATTATTTTGAGGCTTAGAAGTCATTTCTGCAATTCCCATAGAAAATCAATGGCGTCTCTATTCAATTGTGTGGAGCGCATATCAGGTGGGTTTTCTCTGCCGGCTTAAGAGATACACGTGAAACTAAAGCCGATCCTGGGTGCCTAGGGTGCCTGTCATCCAATCCGCACTGCATTTCATTTCTAGCACATAGCCAAAAAATCGCCCCATTGACTTACATTGGAGTGCAGAAAAGGTCATTTTTTCTCGGTCCCTTTAAGAGGTAGGAGTTAAACAAGCTTAGGTCTGCGGTGCCCAGGGGGGACCCCATCCAGCCCGCACTGAGTTTCATTCCTACCACCTTAGGAAAAAAAGTCATTATTTTGAGGCTTAGAAGTCATTTCTGCAATTCCATAGAAAATCAACGGCGTCTCTATTCAATTGTGTGGAGCGCATATCAGGTGGGTTTTCTCTGCCGGCTTAAGAGATACACGTGAAACTAAAGCCGATCCTGGGTGCCTAGGGTGCCTGTCATCCAATCCGCACTGAATTTCATTTCTAGCACATAGCCAAAAAATCGCCCCATTGACTTACATTGGAGTGCAGAAAAGGTCATTTTTTCTCGGTCCCTTTAAGAGGTAGGAGTTAAACAAGCTTAGGTCTGCGGTGCCCAGGGGGGACCCCATCCAGCCCGCACTGAGTTTCATTCCTACCACCTTAGGAAAAAAAAGTCATTATTTTGAGGCTTAGAAGTCATTTCTGCAATTCCCATAGAAAATCAATGGCGTCTCTATTCAATTGTGTGGAGCGCATATCAGGTGGGTTTTCTCTGCCGGCTTAAGAGATACACGTGAAACTAAAGCCGATCCTGGGTGCCTAGGGTGCCTGTCATCCAATCCGCACTGCATTTCATTTCTAGCACATAGCCAAAAAATCGCCCCATTGACTTACATTGGAGTGCAGAAAAGGTCATTTTTTCTCGGTCCCTTTAAGAGGTAGGAGTTAAACAAGCTTAGGTCTGCGGTGCCCAGGGGGGACCCCATCCAGCCCGCACTGAGTTTCATTCCTACCACCTTAGGAAAAAAAGTCATTATTTTGAGGCTTAGAAGTCATTTCTGCAATTCCCATAGAAAATCAACGGCGTCTCTATTCAATTGTGTGGAGCGCATATCAGGTGGGTTTTCTCTGCCGGCTTAAGAGATACACGTGAAACTAAAGCCGATCCTGGGTGCCTAGGGTGCCTGTCATCCAATCCGCACTGAATTTCATTTCTAGCACATAGCCAAAAAATCGCCCCATTGACTTACATTGGAGTGCAGAAAAGGTCATTTTTTCTCGGTCCCTTTAAGAGGTAGGAGTTAAACAAGCTTAGGTCTGCGGTGCCCAGGGGGGACCCCATCCAGCCCACACTGAGTTTCATTCCTACCACCTTAGGAAAAAAAGTCATTATTTTGAGGCTTAGAAGTCATTTCTGCAATTCCCATAGAAAATCAATGGCGTCTCTATTCAATTGTGTGGAGCGCATATTCAGGTGGGTTTTCTCTGCCGGCTTAAGAGATACACGTGAAACTAAAGCCGATCCTGGGTGCCTAGGGTGCCTGTCATCCAATCCGCACTGAATTTCATTTCTAGCACATAGCCAAAAAATCGCCCCATTGACTTACATTGGAGTGCAGAAAAGGTCATTTTTTCTCGTCCCTTTAAGAGGTAGGAGTTAAACAAGCTTAGGTCTGCGGTGCCCAGGGGGGACCCCATCCAGCCCGCACTGAGTTTCATTCCTACCACCTTAGGAAAAAAAGTCATTATTTTGAGGCTTAGAAGTCATTTCTGCAATTCCCATAGAAAATCAACGGCGTCTCTATTCAATTGTGTGGAGCGCATATCAGGTGGGTTTTCTCTGCCGGCTTAAGAGATACACGTGAAACTAAAGCCGATCCTGGGTGCCTAGGGTGCCTGTCATCCAATCCGCACTGCATTTCATTTCTAGCACATAGCCAAAAAATCGCCCCATTGACTTACATTGGAGTGCAGAAAAGGTCATTTTTTCTCGGTCCCTTTAAGAGGTAGGAGTTAAACAAGCTTAGGTCTGCGGTGCCCAGGGGGGACCCCATCCAGCCCGCACTGAGTTTCATTCCTACCACCTTAGGAAAAAAAGTCATTATTTTGAGGCTTAGAAGTCATTTCTGCAATTCCATAGAAAATCAACGGCGGCGGAGGAGTGGACTTGGCAACGCTGATGGCCACAGCGGTGTAAAGAAAGCTCCGGTGTCGGCCCTAGCTCGTCAAGAGTACAGCGAGCGGCATGTCGGATTTAAGAAGTCCGACAAGAAGACAAAGAAAGGAGACGCTCGGGGATGAAATGACTGCAGCATCCAGAGATTCGGAGCGGCCTGAAGGCGAGACGGCGGAGCGGAGCGCAGCAGCGCGAAGCGTGAGGATGCCGCGGCCATCTTTAAAGTTTCCCTGTCTTGCCTTTCCCCACTCGATGAACGGATTCAGACCTGCATGCATCAGATCACAAAGGGGACATGTTATTGTTTACCTATCATGCTCTTGGATGCCAGGTGGTTTTTTCTCCGTCACTTCAAACATTACTTGTGTATGCAACTAAGTCTAACTGGGGGCGGTCTGATACCCCATGCCAATCCCCCTTTATTGGATTCATTTAAACTTCTAGCGAAAAATCAGCCCATTGATTTTCAGCGGAGACTAAAGCACGTGCAGCTGGTG
This sequence comes from Dendropsophus ebraccatus, assembly GCF_027789765.1. Lineage (NCBI taxonomy): Eukaryota > Metazoa > Chordata > Amphibia > Anura > Hylidae > Dendropsophus > Dendropsophus ebraccatus. Next base: position 103,669 of record NW_027209043.1, read on the forward strand.
TCTGAGACACCATCACAGTCCGCCTGCAGATTAACGCAAAAGGAGGGTCTCTGCCAGGCTGAAATTTTCCCCGCTGAGGAGACACGGGAGCCGGAGTCTCGGAAGCCGGGAGCGTCGGCCATTATGCGCTCTAAAGCTAAGTACTGGAAAACGTCATTTTCTGTGGCACTTTCTCGTTAGATGCACCCCGTTTTTCAGGGAGAGGGTAAAAAAGCTCTTTTTTGGGGGCGAGTGCGCCAGGAAGTCAATCCGTTCCAAGGTGAGATTTCCCGCCATTTAAAGCACTGAGGAAATGGCTTCCAGAAGCACAACTTGCTTGCGTTACAAGGAACAGTGGGCATTTGTCGCCCTTATAATGGTTCAAGCTTATCAGTGATGATCTATATGCGTAGCTTATGGTAAGGACCTCATTATCCCACTGGTCTTTCACCTTTTGCAAAATGTTCTTTATAGGGACTGCAGAGTGAAATCCGATAAAGGATTTGGCTGCGTGTCACTATACAGCTAGAACTTTGGAAGAGGCCTAGGGATGTTGGGCTGTGTATCGCTAGCCGACTAACGGTGACCGGACTAACGGTGAAACCGCACGACTACTGACATCCTGCTCTGGAATTATCAGTACCAGTTCTCCTGTTTACGCCGCCACCTCACGTCCACAGTTTTGATTAGCATACTCTGCCCTAAAGTGGATTATGGATGTCCAGAGGAAACAGTATATCCAGAAGGCGGCTGCTCTTTATGCTGAGGGTCCTACATCGCCACTATCTCAATAATGCAAAGTAATATTTCCGGGCACATTAGTTCTCTTGTTATGAGACTTAAAGTATCTGCTTGCATGCTGAAAAAAAAAAAAAAAAAAAAAAAATTTTTGTTACCGAGCTTAGTGAGCTTACACTCCCCTAGGAGTCTCGTAAGAGGATAAACTAATCCCTGTCTGTCATAGGATAGCCCCACATTCAAGTACTTGGGTTGCATTACACACATAAAGGACTGTCTACCCTGTTTTAGGATCAGCACAGCCCATGGGATACCTTTATGCAAGCCTAGCTCATATCATTGACCATAGTCATGATAAATGTTTACTGTATGTGTTTTCACATTATCCCCGTTTATGGAGCTGGGATGTATTATTTTTGTATTAACCTGTTCGGTGTGTTTTTCTGTATGCGGAGAAGAATTGTCTCAATGTCTTTTCCCTGCGGCAGTCTACTCCAGCTAGTGGGGAGAACCTTTGTTTTAGGGATTCTCCTTCTGCACGGCCTTACAGAGCCTCCTAGTATTGTAATACCGACATTCTAAGGAAGACTATGTATAGTGTTTTTTTGTCGGCTGTTTTTCTAGAGTGTGGTTTTCAGATTATTCTGCCAGAACGTCGCTAGCATGAGGAATCACAGATTACACCAGCATATCAATGGCTCTTTTCCAAGAGCCCATTCTAGGAATTGCATGGGAACAGTGTGTCCTGTACTTTGGTATGTATTCAGCCGGGGGTTTACACCCCCATGGCTTTTGAAGTTCTCCTCTTGAATCGGACTACCGCTGAGGAAAGAGGGGAGAATCAGGGAAACCGAGAGTGCAGCTCTTTTCCAGTCCCTTTGGTGTGGTCCGGCTGCCATAGAATGACATAATCCCTGAGTGGACAGCGTCCTCCTAATAAGTGAGTAAAACTATCGGGTCTATTTTTTTGTACCTTGTGTACGCCTTCCAATAGATTCTCAAGTATCCAAGGAACAATCTAAGCTACTACAGAAACCTTGTATTTCCAAACGGCTCGGAGTTCAGTCGACCTTTATAAAATGCGTCTGTTGTTACAGTATATCAGTGTGGATTCCATCATCCTTCCATTTTTTTTAAGCTATCTATATTCACAGGGCGTGTATCCGCGACCCGTACAGGCGGTCAAGGGGACCCTGGATACTGATATTTGTTAAATCATTTTACCAGGGATAAAAGGTTTCAGTTCCAGCTTATAACTGCTGCTGTTTATTTGTACCAAGAAGGGAAAGTAACATCCAGGACATCTGGTTTTCAAGTCCAAAATATCTTTAGTTTGGACGAAGCACTCGCCCTCAGCCTGGAACGCCATACTAGGTGGTTTGGTTCAGCCCCCTATCTCGAGGGCAGGATCTTTCGGCTGAGAATACTGGGCAGGCTTTGGAGCTTTTTAGCTTAACACGATAGATTTCTTTGGACTACAGCAGACAATTGGAAAAATCTCCAAAAGGTCTCTGTGTTCCATTAGCCCGTTCTGTGCAGAGATGGTTGGCTACAATCTTTCTCCTCAAGTTGCTTTAAATTAACAATTAGGATGGTTCAAGGATTATCTTTCCTCCTTCAGACGCTGCTTCAGATGGTCAATCAATCCCCTGGATGATAGAAGTGCACTTATGGGAAACCTGGTTATTTGTTTCTGCGGGAAAAGGAGAACTTCACAGCCTCAAGAAATATAAAATAGGCTTTGGCTTGCTTCACTTCTTATTCTCAAGCTTAGATGGGACTACATCTATTCAGCAGGGCCATTCAGTTGACTGGCCTGGATTTCAGATCGTTCTCAAGAGGCTGAGAGTGACTTCATGTTTAAGAAAAGCTTGACCTTTTTTTACCTCCTTCTAACGGGATTTTTATCCCTAAAAAAAGAGCTTAAGCAGAAAAAGTACTAAGTGTCTAAGTATTGGATTAATTCCCACCGTGTGTTCTTTACCACTGCTGTGTAGGTCCCATGGTGTGCCACCTTAGACTGCAAGAACTGAATTTTGATACTTACCCACGGGAAAATTTCATGTTCTTGAATGTCCTGTAGGCGGCACAACCACACCCTCCCATTATAAAATATACTGCCTGCATACAACTCTGTGTTGGTGGGGCTGATACGGCACTCTTTATACCAGATTGTTCCTTTTTTGATTGGATACTGCTGAAATGTATTTCTGCCTTGCACTTCGGGACCTAGACCTAAAAACCATTTGCCTTACGGAGTGCAAGAAAAGGTCAATTTCCCTTAGGTAGGAGTTAAAATTTAGGTCTGCGGTGCCCAGGGGGGACCCCATCCAGCCCGCACTGAGTTTCATTCCTACCACCTTAGGGAAAAAAGGGAAAAAAGTAATTATTTGAGGCTTAGAAGTCATTTCTGCAATTCTCATAGAAAATTAACGGCGTCTCTATTCAATTGTGTGGAGCGCATATCAGGTGGGTTTTCTCTGCCGGCTTAAGAGATACACGTGAAACTAAAGCCGATCCTGGGTGCCTAGGGTGCCTGTCATCCAATCCGCACTGAATTTCATTTCTAGCACATAGCCAAAAAATCGCCCCATTGACTTACATTGGAGTGCAGAAAAGGTCATTTTTTCTCGGTCCCTTTAAGAGGTAGGAGTTAAACAAGCTTAGGTCTGCGGTGCCCAGGGGGGACCCCATCCAGCCCGCACTGAGTTTCATTCCTACCACCTTAGGAAAAAAAGTCATTATTTTGAGGCTTAGAAGTCATTTCTGCAATTCCCATAGAAAATCAACGGCGTCTCTATTCAATTGTGTGGAGCGCATATCAGGTGGGTTTTCTCTGCCGGCTTAAGAGATACACGTGAAACTAAAGCCGATCCTGGGTGCCTAGGGTGCCTGTCATCCAATCCGCACTGAATTTCATTTCTAGCACATAGCCAAAAAATCGCCCCAATTGACTTACATTGGAGTGCAGAAAAGGTCATTTTTTCTCGGTCCCTTTAAGAGGTAGGAGTTAAACAAGCTTAGGTCTGCGGTGCCCAGGGGGGACCCCATCCAGCCCGCACTGAGTTTCATTCCTACCACCTTAGGAAAAAAAGTCATTATTTTGAGGCTTAGAAGTCATTTCTGCAATTCCCATAGAAAATCAACGGCGTCTCTAATTCAATTGTGTGGAGCGCATATCAGGTGGGTTTTCTCTGCCGGCTTAAGAGATACACGTGAAACTAAAGCCGATCCTGGGTGCCTAGGGTGCCTGTCAATCCAATCCGCACTGAATTTCATTTCTAGCACATAGCCAAAAAATCGCCCCATTGACTTACATTGGAGTGCAGAAAAGGTCATTTTTTCTCGGTCCCTTTAAGAGGTAGGAGTTAAACAAGCTTAGGTCTGCGGTGCCCAGGGGGGACCCCATCCAGCCCCACACTGAGTTTCATTCCTACCACCTTAGGAAAAAAAAGTCATTATTTTGAGGCTTAGAAGTCATTTCTGCAATTCCCATAGAAAATCAATGGCGTCTCTATTCAATTGTGTGGAGCGCATATCAGGTGGATTTTCTCTTGCCGCCTTAAGAGATACACGTGAAACTAAAGCCGATCCTGTGTGCCTAGGGTGCCTGTCATCCAATCCGCACTGAATTTCATTTCTAGCACATAGCCAAAAAAATCGCCCCATTGACTTACATTGGAGTGCAGAAAAGGTCATTTTTTCTCGGTCCCTTTAAGAGGTAGGAGTTAAACAAGCTTAGGTCTGCGGTGCCCAGGGGGGACCCCATCCACGCCCGCACTGAGTTTCATTCCTACCACCTTAGGAAAAAAAGTCATTATTTTGAGGCTTAGAAGTCATTTCTGCAATTCCCATAGAAAATCAACGGCCGTCTCTAATCAATTGTGTGTGAGCGCATATCAGGTGGGTTTTCTCTGCCGGCTTAAGAGATACATGTGAAACTAAAGCCGATCCTGGGTGCCTAGGGTGCCTGTCATCCAATCCGCACTGAATTTCATTTCTAGCACATAGCCAAAAAATCGCCCCATTGACTTACATTGGAGTGCAGAAAAGGTCATTTTTTCTCGGTCCCTTTAAGAGGTAGGAGTTAAACAAGCTTAGGTCTGCGGTGCCCAGGGGGGACCCCATCCAGCCCGCACTGAGTTTCATTCCTACCACCTTAGGAAAAAAAGTCATTATTTTGAGGCTTAGAAGTCATTTCTGCAATTCCCATAGAAAATCAACGGCGTCTCTAATTCAATTGTGTGGAGCGCATATCAGGTGGGTTTCTCTGCCGGCTTAAGAGATACACGTGAAACTAAAGCCGATCCTGGGTGCCTAGGGTGCCTGTCATCCAATCCGCACTGAATTTCATTTCTAGCACATAGCCAAAAAATCGCCCCATTGACTTACATTGGAGTGCAGAAAAGGTCATTTTTTCTCGGTCCCTTTAAGAGGTAGGAGTTAAACAAGCTTAGGTCTGCGGTGCCCAGGGGGGACCCCATCCAGCCCGCACTGAGTTTCATTCCTACCACCTTAGGAAAAAAAGTCATTATTTCGAGGCTTAGAAGTCATTTCTGCAATTCCCATAGAAAATCAACGGCGTCTCTATTCAATTGTGTGGAGCGCATATCAGGTGGGTTTTCTCTGCCGGCTTAAGAGATACACGTGAAACTAAAGCCGATCCTGGGTGCCTAGGGTGCCTGTCATCCAATCCGCACTGAATTTCATTTCTAGCACATAGCCAAAAAAATCGCCCATTGACTTACATTGGAGTGCAGAAAAGGTCATTTTTTCTCGGTCCCTTTAAGAGGTAGGAGTTAAACAAGCTTAGGTCTGCGGTGCCCAGGGGGGACCCCATCCAGCCCGCACTGAGTTTCATTCCTACCACCTTAGGAAAAAAAGTCATTATTTTGAGGCTTAGAAGTCATTTCTGCAATTCCCATAGAAAATCAACGGCGTCTCTAATTCAATTGTGTGGAGCGCATATCAGGTGGGTTTTCTCTGCCGGCTTAAGAGATACACGTGAAACTAAAGCCGATCCTGGGTGCCTAGGGTGCCTGTCATCCAATCCGCACTGAATTTCATTTCTAGCACATAGCCAAAAAATCGCCCCATTGACTTACATTGGAGTGCAGAAAAGGTCATTTTTTCTCGGTCCCTTTAAGAGGTAGGAGTTAAACAAGCTTAGGTCTGCGGTGCCCAGGGGGGACCCCATCCAGCCCGCACTGAGTTTCATTCCTACCACCTTAGGAAAAAAAGTCATTATTTTGAGGCTTAGAAGTCATTTCTGCAATTCCCATAGAAAATCAACGGCGTCTCTATTCAATTGTGTGGAGCGCATATCAGGTGGGTTTTCTCTGCCGGCTTAAGAGATACACGTGAAACTAAAGCCGATCCTGGGTGCCTAGGGTGCCTGTCATCCAATCCGCACTGAATTTCATTTCTAGCACATAGCCAAAAAATCGCCCCATTGACTTACATTGGAGTGCAGAAAAGGTCATTTTTTCTCGGTCCCTTTAAGAGGTAGGAGTTAAACAAGCTTAGGTCTGCGGTGCCCAGGGGGGACCCCATCCAGCCCGCACTGAGTTTCATTCCTACCACCTTAGGAAAAAAAGTCATTATTTTGAGGCTTAGAAGTCATTTCTGCAATTCCCATAGAAAATCAACGGCGTCTCTATTCAATTGTGTGGAGCGCATATCAGGTGGGTTTTCTCTGCCGGCTTAAGAGATACACGTGAAACTAAAGCCGATCCTGGGTGCCTAGGGTGCCTGTCATCCAATCCGCACTGAATTTCATTTCTAGCACATAGCCAAAAAATCGCCCCATTGACTTACATTGGAGTGCAGAAAAGGTCATTTTTTCTCGGTCCCTTTAAGAGGTAGGAGTTAAACAAGCTTAGGTCTGCGGTGCCCAGGGGGGACCCCATCCAGCCCGCACTGAGTTTCATTCCTACCACCTTAGGAAAAAAAGTCATTATTTTGAGGCTTAGAAGTCATTTCTGCAATTCCCATAGAAAATCAACGGCGTCTCTATTCAATTGTGTGGAGCGCATATCAGGTGGGTTTTCTCTGCCGGCTTAAGAGATACACGTGAAACTAAAGCCGATCCTGGGTGCCTAGGGTGCCTGTCATCCAATCCGCACTGAATTTCATTTCTAGCACATAGCCAAAAAATCGCCCCATTGACTTACATTGGAGTGCAGAAAAGGTCATTTTTTCTCGGTCCCTTTAAGAGGTAGGAGTTAAACAAGCTTAGGTCTGCGGTGCCCAGGGGGGACCCCATCCAGCCCGCACTGAGTTTCATTCCTACCACCTTAGGAAAAAAAGTCATTATTTGAGGCTTAGAAGTCATTTCTGCAATTCCCATAGAAAATCAACGGCGTCTCTATTCAATTGTGTGGAGCGCATATCAGGTGGGTTTTCTCTGCCGGCTTAAGAGATACACGTGAAACTAAAGCCGATCCTGGGTGCCTAGGGTGCCTGTCATCCAATCCGCACTGAATTTCATTTCTAGCACATAGCCAAAAAATCGCCCCATTGACTTACATTGGAGTGCAGAAAAGGTCATTTTTTCTCGGTCCCTTTAAGAGGTAGGAGTTAAACAAGCTTAGGTCTGCGGTGCCCAGGGGGGACCCCATCCAGCCCGCACTGAGTTTCATTCCTACCACCTTAGGAAAAAAAGTCATTATTTTGAGGCTTAGAAGTCATTTCTGCAATTCCCATAGAAAATCAACGGCGTCTCTATTCAATTGTGTGGAGCGCATATCAGGTGGGTTTGCTCTGCCGGCTTAAGAGATACACGTGAAACTAAAGCCGATCCTGGGTGCCTAGGGTGCCTGTCATCCAATCCGCACTGAATTTCATTTCTAGCACATAGCCAAAAAATCGCCCCATTGACTTACATTGGAGTGCAGAAAAGGTCATTTTTTCTCGGTCCCTTTAAGAGGTAGGAGTTAAACAAGCTTAGGTCTGCGGTGCCCAGGGGGGACCCCATCCAGCCCGCACTGAGTTTCATTCCTACCACCTTAGGAAAAAAAGTCATTATTTTGAGGCTTAGAAGTCATTTCTGCAATTCCCATAGAAAATCAACGGCGTCTCTATTCAATTGTGTGGAGCGCATATCAGGTGGGTTTTCTCTGCCGGCTTAAGAGATACACGTGAAACTAAAGCCGATCCTGGGTGCCTAGGGTGCCTGTCATCCAATCCGCACTGAATTTCATTTCTAGCACATAGCCAAAAAATCGCCCCATTGACTTACATTGGAGTGCAGAAAAGGTCATTTTTTCTCGGTCCCTTTAAGAGGTAGGAGTTAAACAAGCTTAGGTCTGCGGTGCCCAGGGGGGACCCCATCCAGCCCGACACTGAGTTTCATTCCTACCACCTTAGGAAAAAAAGTCATTATTTTGAGGCTTAGAAGTCATTTCTGCAATTCCCATAGAAAATCAACGGCGTCTCTATTCAATTGTGTGGAGCGCATATAAGGTGGGTTTTCTCTGCCGGCTTAAGAGATACACGTGAAACTAAAGCCGATCCTGGGTGCCTAGGGTGCCTGTCATCCAATCCGCACTGAATTTCATTTCTAGCACATAGCCAAAAATCGCCCCATTGACTTACATTGGAGTGCAGAAAGGTCATTTTTTCTCGGTCCCTTTAAGAGGTAGGAGTTAAACAAGCTTAGGTCTGCGGTGCCCAGGGGGGACCCCATCCAGCCCGCACTGAGTTTCATTCCTACCACCTTAGGAAAAAAAGTCATTATTTTGAGGCTTAGAAGTCATTTCTGCAATTCCCATAGAAAATCAACTGGCGTCTCTATTCAATTGTGTGGAGCGCATATCAGGTGGGTTTTCTCTGCCGGCTTAAGAGATACCACGTGAAACTAAAGCCGATCCTGGGTGCCCTAGGGTGCCTGTCATCCAATCCGCACTGAATTTCATTTCTAGCACATAGCCAAAAAATCGCCCCATTGACTTACATTGGAGTGCAGAAAAGTTCATTTTTTCTCGGTCCCTTTAAGAGTGTAGGAGTTTTAAACAAGCTTAGGTCTGCGGTGCCCAGGGGGGACCCCATCCAGCCCGCACTGAGTTTTCATTCCTACCACCTTAGGAAAAAAAGTCATTATTTTGAGGCTTAGAAGTCATTTCTGCAATTCCCATAGAAAATCAACGGCGTCTCTAATTCAATTGTGTGGAGCGCATATCAGGTGGGTTTTCTCTGCCGGCTTAAGAGATACACGTGAAACTAAAGCCGATCCTGGGTGCCTAGGGTGCCTGTCATCCAATCCGCACTGAATTTCATTTCTAGCACATAGCCAAAAAATCGCCCCATTGACTACATTGGAGTGCAGAAAAGGTCATTTTTTCTCGGTCCCTTTAAGAGGTAGGAGTTAAACAAGCTTAGGTCTGCGGTGCCCAGGGGGGACCCCATCCAGCCCGCACTGACTTCATTCCTACCACCTTAGGAAAAAAAGTCATTATTTTGAGGCTTAGAAGTCATTTCTGCAATTCCCATAGAAAATCAATGGCGTCTCTATTCAATTGTGTGGAGCGCATATCAGGTGGGATTTTCTCTGCCGGCTTAAGAAGATACACGTGAAACTAAAGCCGATCCTGGGTGCCTAGGGTGCCTGTCATCCAATCCGCACTGCATTTCATTTCTAGCACATAGCCAAAAAATCGCCCCATTGACTTACATTGGAGTGCAGAAAAGGTCATTTTTTCTCGGTCCCTTTAAGAGGTAGGAGTTAAACAAGCTTAGGTCTGCGGTGCCCAGGGGGGACCCCATCCACCCCGCACTGAGTTTCATTCCTACCACCTGAGGAAAAAAAAGTCATTATTTTGAGGCTTAGAAGTCATTTCTGCAATTCCCATAGAAAATCAACGGCGTCTCTAATTCAATTGTGTGGAGCGCATATCAGGTGGGTTTTTCTCTGCCGGCTTAAGAGATACACGTGAAACTAAAGCCGATCCTGGGTGCCTAGGGTGCCTGTCATCCAATCCGCACTGAATTTCATTTCTAGCACATAGCCAAAAATCGCCCCATTGACTTACATTGGAGTGCAGAAAAGGTCATTTTTTCTCGGTCCCTTTAAGAGGTAGGAGTTAAACAAGCTTAGGTCTGCGGTGCCCAGGGGGGACCCCATCCAGCCCGCACTGAGTTTCATTCCTACCACCTTAGGAAAAAAAGTCATTATTTTGAGGCTTAGAAGTCATTCTGCAATTCCCATAGAAAATCAACGGCGTCTCTATTCAATTGTGTGGAGCGCATATCAGGTGGGTTTTTCTCTGCCGGCTTAAGAGATACACGTGAAACTAAAGCCGATCCTGGGTGCCTAGGGTGCCTGTCATCCAATCCGCACTGAATTTCATTTCTAGCACATAGCCAAAAATCGCCCCATTGACTTACATTGGAGTGCAGAAAAGGTCATTTTTTTCTCGGTCCCTTTAAGAGGTAGGAGTTAAACAAGCTTAGGTCTGCGGTGCCCAGGGGGGACCCCATCCAGCCCGCACTGAGTTTCATTCCTACCACCTTAGGAAAAAAGTCATTATTTTGAGGCTTAGAAGTCATTTCTGCAATTCCATAGAAAATCAACGGCGTCTCTAATTCAATTGTGTGGAGCGCATATCAGGTGGGTTTTCTCTGCCGGCTTAAGAGATACACGTGAAACTAAAGCCGATCCTGGGTGCCTAGGGTGCCTGTCATCCAATCCGCACTGAATTTCATTTTCTAGCACATAGCCAAAAAATCGCCCCATTGACTTACATTGGAGTGCAGAAAGGTCATTTTTTTCTCGGTCCCTTTAAGAGGTAGGAGTTAAACAAGCTTAGGTCTGCGGTGCCCAGGGGGGACCCCATCCAGCCCGCACTGAGTTTCATTCCTACCACCTTAGGAAAAAAAGTCATTATTTTGAGGCTTAGAAGTCATTTCTGCAATTCCCATAGAAAATCAACGGCGTCTCTATTCAATTGTGTGGAGCGCATATCAGGTGGGTTTTCTCTGCCGGCTTAAGAGATACACGTGAAACTAAAGCCGATCCTGGGTGCCCTAGGGTGCCTGTCATCCAATCCGCACTGAATTTCATTTCTAGCACATAGCCAAAAATTCGCCCCATTGACTTACATTGGAGTGCAGAAAAGGTCATTTTTTCTCGGTCCCCTTTAAGAGGTAGGAGTTAAACAAGCTTAGGTCTGCGGTGCCCAGGGGGGACCCCATCCAGCCCGCACTGAGTTTCATTCCTACCACCTTAGGAAAAAAAGTCATTATTTTGAGGCTTAGAAGTCATTTCTGCAATTCCCATAGAAAATCAACGGCGTCTCTAATTCAATTGTGTGGAGCGCATATCAGGTGGGTTTTCTCTGCCGGCTTAAGAGATACACGTGAAACTAAAGCCGATCCTGGGTGCCTAGGGTGCCTGTCATCCAATCCGCACTGAATTTCATTTCTAGCACATAGCCAAAAAATCGCCCCATTGACTTACATTGGAGTGCAGAAAAGGTCATTTTTTCTCGGTCCCTTTAAGAGGTAGGAGTTAAACAAGCTTAGGTCTGCGGTGCCCAGGGGGGACCCCATCCAGCCCGCACTGAGTTTCATTCCTACCACCTTAGGAAAAAAAGTCATTATTTTGAGGCTTAGAAGTCATTTCTGCAATTCCCATAGAAAATCAACGGCGTCTCTAATTCAATTGTGTGGAGCGCATATCAGGTGGGTTTCTCTGCCGGCTTAAGAGATACACGTGAAACTAAAGCCGATCCTGGGTGCCTAGGGTGCCTGTCATCCAATCCGCACTGCATTTCATTTTCTAGCACATAGCCAAAAATCGCCCCATGACTTACATTGGAGTGCAGAAAAGGTCATTTTTTTCTCGGTCCCTTTAAGAGGTAGGAGTTAAACAAGCTTAGGTCTGCGATTGCCCAGGGGGGACCCCATCCAGCCCGCACTGAGTTTCATTCCTACCACCTTAGGAAAAAAAGTCATTATTTTGAGGCTTAGAAGTCATTTCTGCAATTCCCATAGAAAATCAACGGCGTCTCTATTCAATTGTGTGGAGCGCATATCAGGTGGGTTTTCTCTGCGGCTTAAGAGATACACGTGAAACTAAAGCCGATCCTGGGTGCCTAGGGTGCCTGTCATCCAATCCGCACTGAATTTCATTTCTAGCACATAGCCAAAAAATCGCCCCATTGACTTACATTGGAGTGCAGAAAGGTCATTTTTTCTCGGTCCCTTTAAGAGGTAGGAGTTAAACAAGCTTAGGTCTGCGGTGCCCAGGGGGGACCCCATCCAGCCCGCACTGAGTTTCATTCCTACCACCTTAGGAAAAAAAGTCATTATTTTGAGGCTTAGAAGTCATTTCTGCAATTCCCATAGAAAATCAACGGCGTCTCTATTCAATTGTGTGGAGCGCATATCAGGTGGTTTTCTCTGCCGGCTTAAGAGATACACGTGAAACTAAAGCCGATCCTGGGTGCCTAGGGTGCCTGTCATCCAATCCGCACTGCATTTCATTTCTAGCACGTAGCCAAAAAATCGCCCCATTGACTTACATTGGAGTGCAGAAAAGGTCATTTTTTCTCGGTCCCTTTAAGAGGTAGGAGTTAAACAAGCTTAGGTCTGCGGTGCCCAGGGGGGACCCCATCCAGCCCGCACTGAGTTTCATTCCTACCACCTTAGGAAAAAAAGTCATTATTTTGAGGCTTAGAAGTCATTTCTGCAATTCCCATAGAAAATCAACGGCGTCTCTATTCAATTGTGTGGAGCGCATATCAGGTGGTTTTCTCTGCCGGCTTAAGAGATACACGTGAAACTAAAGCCGATCCTGGGTGCCTAGGGTGCCTGTCATCCAATCCGCACTGAATTTCATTTCTAGCACATAGCCAAAAAATCGCCCCATTGACTTACATTGGAGTGCAGAAAAGGTCATTTTTTCTCGGTCCCTTTAAGAGGTAGGAGTTAAACAAGCTTAGGTCTGCGGTGCCCAGGGGGGACCCCATCCAGCCCGCACTGAGTTTCATTCCTACCACCTTAGGAAAAAAAGTCATTATTTTGAGGCTTAGAAGTCATTTCTGCAATTCCCATAGAAAATCAACGGCGTCTCTATTCAATTGTGTGGAGCGCATATCAGGTGGGTTTTCTCTGCCGGCTTAAGAGATACACGTGAAACTAAAGCCGATCCTGGGTGCCTAGGGTGCCTGTCATCCAATCCGCACTGAATTTCATTTCTAGCACATAGCCAAAAAATCGCCCCATTGACTTACATTGGAGTGCAGAAAAGGTCATTTTTTCTCGGTCCCTTTAAGAGGTAGGAGTTAAACAAGCTTAGGTCTGCGGTGCCCAGGGGGGACCCCATCCAGCCCGCACTGAGTTTCATTCCTACCACCTTAGGAAAAAAAGTCATTATTTTGAGGCTTAGAAGTCATTTCTGCAATTCCCATAGAAAATCAACGGCGTCTCTATTCAATTGTGTGGAGCGCATATCAGGTGGGTTTTCTCTGCCGGCTTAAGAGATACACGTGAAACTAAAGCCGATCCTGGGTGCCTAGGGTGCCTGTCATCCAATCCGCACTGAATTTCATTTCTAGCACATAGCCAAAAAATCGCCCCATTGACTTACATTGGAGTGCAGAAAAGGTCATTTTTTCTCGGTCCCTTTAAGAGGTAGGAGTTAAACAAGCTTAGGTCTGCGGTGCCCAGGGGGGACCCCATCCAGCCCGCACTGAGTTTCATTCCTACCACCTTAGGAAAAAAAGTCATTATTTTGAGGCTTAGAAGTCATTTCTGCAATTCCCATAGAAAATCAACGGCGTCTCTATTCAATTGTGTGGAGCGCATATCAGGTGGGTTTTCTCTGCCGGCTTAAGAGATACACGTGAAACTAAAGCCGATCCTGGGTGCCTAGGGTGCCTGTCATCCAATCCGCACTGAATTTCATTTCTAGCACATAGCCAAAAAATCGCCCCATTGACTTACATTGGAGTGCAGAAAAGGTCATTTTTTCTCGGTCCCTTTAAGAGGTAGGAGTTAAACAAGCTTAGGTCTGCGGTGCCCAGGGGGACCCCATCCAGCCCGCACTGAGTTTCATTCCTACCACCTTAGGAAAAAAAGTCATTATTTTGAGGCTTAGAAGTCATTTCTGCAATTCCCATAGAAAATCAACGGCGTCTCTATTCAATTGTGTGGAGCGCATATCAGGTGGGTTTTCTCTGCCGGCTTAAGAGATACACGTGAAACTAAAGCCGATCCTGGGTGCCTAGGGTGCCTGTCATCCAATCCGCACTGAATTTCATTTCTAGCACATAGCCAAAAAATCGCCCCATTGACTTACATTGGAGTGCAGAAAAGGTCATTTTTTCTCGGTCCCTTTAAGAGGTAGGAGTTAAACAAGCTTAGGTCTGCGGTGCCCAGGGGGGACCCCATCCAGCCCGCACTGAGTTTCATTCCTACCACCTTAGGAAAAAAAGTCATTATTTTGAGGCTTAGAAGTCATTTCTGCAATTCCCATAGAAAATCAACGGCGTCTCTATTCAATTGTGTGGAGCGCATATCAGGTGGGTTTTCTCTGCCGGCTTAAGAGATACACGTGAAACTAAAGCCGATCCTGGGTGCCTAGGGTGCCTGTCATCCAATCCGCACTGAATTTCATTTCTAGCACATAGCCAAAAAATCGCCCCATTGACTTACATTGGAGTGCAGAAAAGGTCATTTTTTCTCGGTCCCTTTAAGAGGTAGGAGTTAAACAAGCTTAGGTCTGCGGTGCCCAGGGGGGACCCCATCCAGCCCGCACTGAGTTTCATTCCTACCACCTTAGGAAAAAAAGTCATTATTTTGAGGCTTAGAAGTCATTTCTGCAATTCCCATAGAAAATCAACGGCGTCTCTATTCAATTGTGTGGAGCGCATATCAGGTGGGTTTTCTCTGCCGGCTTAAGAGATACACGTGAAACTAAAGCCGATCCTGGGTGCCTAGGGTGCCTGTCATCCAATCCGCACTGAATTTCATTTCTAGCACATAGCCAAAAAATCGCCCCATTGACTTACATTGGAGTGCAGAAAAGGTCATTTTTTCTCGGTCCCTTTAAGAGGTAGGAGTTAAACAAGCTTAGGTCTGCGGTGCCCAGGGGGGACCCCATCCAGCCCGCACTGAGTTTCATTCCTACCACCTTAGGAAAAAAAGTCATTATTTTGAGGCTTAGAAGTCATTTCTGCAATTCCCATAGAAAATCAACGGCGTCTCTATTCAATTGTGTGGAGCGCATATCAGGTGGGTTTTCTCTGCCGGCTTAAGAGATACACGTGAAACTAAAGCCGATCCTGGGTGCCTAGGGTGCCTGTCATCCAATCCGCACTGAATTTCATTTCTGGCACATAGCCAAAAAATCGCCCCATTGACTTACATTGGAGTGCAGAAAAGGTCATTTTTTCTCGGTCCCTTTAAGAGGTAGGAGTTAAACAAGCTTAGGTCTGCGGTGCCCAGGGGGGACCCCATCCAGCCCGCACTGAGTTTCATTCCTACCACCTTAGGAAAAAAAGTCATTATTTTGAGGCTTAGAAGTCATTTCTGCAATTCCCATAGAAAATCAACGGCGTCTCTAATTCAATTGTGTGGAGCGCATATCAGGTGGGTTTTCTCTGCCGGCTTAAGAGATACACGTGAAACTAAAGCCGATCCTGGGTGCCTAGGGTGCCTGTCATCCAATCCGCACTGAATTTCATTTCTAGCACATAGCCAAAAAATCGCCCCATTGACTTACATTGGAGTGCAGAAAAGGTCATTTTTTCTCGGTCCCTTTAAGAGGTAGGAGTTAAACAAGCTTAGGTCTGCGGTGCCCAGGGGGACCCCATCCAGCCCGCACTGAGTTTCATTCCTACCACCTTAGGAAAAAAAGTCATTATTTTGAGGCTTAGAAGTCATTTCTGCAATTCCCATAGAAAATCAACGGCGTCTCTATTCAATTGTGTGGAGCGCATATCAGGTGGGTTTTCTCTGCCGGCTTAAGAGATACACGTGAAACTAAAGCCGATCCTGGGTGCCTAGGGTGCCTGTCATCCAATCCGCACTGAATTTCATTTCTAGCACATAGCCAAAAAATCGCCCCATTGACTTACATTGGAGTGCAGAAAAGGTCATTTTTTCTCGGTCCCTTTAAGAGGTAGGAGTTAAACAAGCTTAGGTCTGCGGTGCCCAGGGGGGACCCCATCCAGCCCGCACTGAGTTTCATTCCTACCACCTTAGGAAAAAAAGTCATTATTTTGAGGCTTAGAAGTCATTTCTGCAATTCCCATAGAAAATCAACGGCGTCTCTATTCAATTGTGTGGAGCGCATATCAGGTGGGTTTTCTCTGCCGGCTTAAGAGATACACGTGAAACTAAAGCCGATCCTGGGTGCCTAGGGTGCCTGTCATCCAATCCGCACTGAATTTCATTTCTAGCACATAGCCAAAAAATCGCCCCATTGACTTACATTGGAGTGCAGAAAAGGTCATTTTTTCTCGGTCCCTTTAAGAGGTAGGAGTTAAACAAGCTTAGGTCTGCGGTGCCCAGGGGGGACCCCATCCAGCCCGCACTGAGTTTCATTCCTACCACCTTAGGAAAAAAAGTCATTATTTTGAGGCTTAGAAGTCATTTCTGCAATTCCCATAGAAAATCAACGGCGTCTCTATTCAATTGTGTGGAGCGCATATCAGGTGGGTTTTCTCTGCCGGCTTAAGAGATACACGTGAAACTAAAGCCGATCCTGGGTGCCTAGGGTGCCTGTCATCCAATCCGCACTGAATTTCATTTCTAGCACATAGCCAAAAAATCGCCCCATTGACTTACATTGGAGTGCAGAAAAGGTCATTTTTTCTCGGTCCCTTTAAGAGGTAGGAGTTAAACAAGCTTAGGTCTGCGGTGCCCAGGGGGGACCCCATCCAGCCCGCACTGAGTTTCATTCCTACCACCTTAGGAAAAAAAGTCATTATTTTGAGGCTTAGAAGTCATTTCTGCAATTCCCATAGAAAATCAACGGCGTCTCTATTCAATTGTGTGGAGCGCATATCAGGTGGGTTTTCTCTGCCGGCTTAAGAGATACACGTGAAACTAAAGCCGATCCTGGGTGCCTAGGGTGCCTGTCATCCAATCCGCACTGAATTTCATTTCTAGCACATAGCCAAAAAATCGCCCCATTGACTTACATTGGAGTGCAGAAAAGGTCATTTTTTCTCGGTCCCTTTAAGAGGTAGGAGTTAAACAAGCTTAGGTCTGCGGTGCCCAGGGGGGACCCCATCCAGCCCGCACTGAGTTTCATTCCTACCACCTTAGGAAAAAAAGTCATTATTTGAGGCTTAGAAGTCATTTCTGCAATTCCCATAGAAAATCAACGGCGTCTCTATTCAATTGTGTGGAGCGCATATCAGGTGGGTTTTCTCTGCCGGCTTAAGAGATACACGTGAAACTAAAGCCGATCCTGGGTGCCTAGGGTGCCTGTCATCCAATCCGCACTGAATTTCATTTCTAGCACATAGCCAAAAAATCGCCCCATTGACTTACATTGGAGTGCAGAAAAGGTCATTTTTTCTCGGTCCCTTTAAGAGGTAGGAGTTAAACAAGCTTAGGTCTGCGGTGCCCAGGGGGGACCCCATCCAGCCCGCACTGAGTTTCATTCCTACCACCTTAGGAAAAAAAGTCATTATTTTGAGGCTTAGAAGTCATTTCTGCAATTCCCATAGAAAATCAACGGCGTCTCTATTCAATTGTGTGGAGCGCATATCAGGTGGGTTTCTCTGCCGGCTTAAGAGATACACGTGAAACTAAAGCCGATCCTGGGTGCCTAGGGTGCCTGTCATCCAATCCGCACTGAATTTCATTTCTAGCACATAGCCAAAAAATCGCCCCATTGACTTACATTGGAGTGCAGAAAAGGTCATTTTTTCTCGGTCCCTTTAAGAGGTAGGAGTTAAACAAGCTTAGGTCTGCGGTGCCCAGGGGGGACCCCATCCAGCCCGCACTGAGTTTCATTCCTACCACCTTAGGAAAAAAAGTCATTATTTTGAGGCTTAGAAGTCATTTCTGCAATTCCCATAGAAAATCAACGGCGTCTCTATTCAATTGTGTGGAGCGCATATCAGGTGGGTTTTCTCTGCCGGCTTAAGAGATACACGTGAAACTAAAGCCGATCCTGGGTGCCTAGGGTGCCTGTCATCCAATCCGCACTGAATTTCATTTCTAGCACATAGCCAAAAAATCGCCCCATTGACTTACATTGGAGTGCAGAAAAGGTCATTTTTTCTCGGTCCCTTTAAGAGGTAGGAGTTAAACAAGCTTAGGTCTGCGGTGCCCAGGGGGGACCCCATCCAGCCCGCACTGAGTTTCATTCCTACCACCTTAGGAAAAAAAGTCATTATTTTGAGGCTTAGAAGTCATTTCTGCAATTCCCATAGAAAATCAACGGCGTCTCTATTCAATTGTGTGGAGCGCATATCAGGTGGGTTTTCTCTGCCGGCTTAAGAGATACACGTGAAACTAAAGCCGATCCTGGGTGCCTAGGGTGCCTGTCATCCAATCCGCACTGAATTTCATTTCTAGCACATAGCCAAAAAATCGCCCCATTGACTTACATTGGAGTGCAGAAAAGGTCATTTTTTCTCGGTCCCTTTAAGAGGTAGGAGTTAAACAAGCTTAGGTCTGCGGTGCCCAGGGGGGACCCCATCCAGCCCGCACTGAGTTTCATTCCTACCACCTTAGGAAAAAAAGTCATTATTTTGAGGCTTAGAAGTCATTTCTGCAATTCCCATAGAAAATCAACGGCGTCTCTATTCAATTGTGTGGAGCGCATATCAGGTGGGTTTTCTCTGCCGGCTTAAGAGATACACGTGAAACTAAAGCCGATCCTGGGTGCCTAGGGTGCCTGTCATCCAATCCGCACTGAATTTCATTTCTAGCACATAGCCAAAAAATCGCCCCATTGACTTACATTGGAGTGCAGAAAAGGTCATTTTTTCTCGGTCCCTTTAAGAGGTAGGAGTTAAACAAGCTTAGGTCTGCGGTGCCCAGGGGGGACCCCATCCAGCCCGCACTGAGTTTCATTCCTACCACCTTAGGAAAAAAAGTCATTATTTTGAGGCTTAGAAGTCATTTCTGCAATTCCCATAGAAAATCAACGGCGTCTCTATTCAATTGTGTGGAGCGCATATCAGGTGGGTTTTCTCTGCCGGCTTAAGAGATACACGTGAAACTAAAGCCGATCCTGGGTGCCTAGGGTGCCTGTCATCCAATCCGCACTGAATTTCATTTCTAGCACATAGCCAAAAAATCGCCCCATTGACTTACATTGGAGTGCAGAAAAGGTCATTTTTTCTCGGTCCCTTTAAGAGGTAGGAGTTAAACAAGCTTAGGTCTGCGGTGCCCAGGGGGGACCCCATCCAGCCCGCACTGAGTTTCATTCCTACCACCTTAGGAAAAAAAGTCATTATTTTGAGGCTTAGAAGTCATTTCTGCAATTCCCATAGAAAATCAACGGCGTCTCTATTCAATTGTGTGGAGCGCATATCAGGTGGGTTTCTCTGCCGGCTTAAGAGATACACGTGAAACTAAAGCCGATCCTGGGTGCCTAGGGTGCCTGTCATCCAATCCGCACTGAATTTCATTTCTAGCACATAGCCAAAAAATCGCCCCATTGACTTACATTGGAGTGCAGAAAAGGTCATTTTTTCTCGGTCCCTTTAAGAGGTAGGAGTTAAACAAGCTTAGGTCTGCGGTGCCCAGGGGGGACCCCATCCAGCCCGCACTGAGTTTCATTCCTACCACCTTAGGAAAAAAAGTCATTATTTTGAGGCTTAGAAGTCATTTCTGCAATTCCCATAGAAAATCAACGGCGTCTCTATTCAATTGTGTGGAGCGCATATCAGGTGGGTTTTCTCTGCCGGCTTAAGAGATACACGTGAAACTAAAGCCGATCCTGGGTGCCTAGGGTGCCTGTCATCCAATCCGCACTGAATTTCATTTCTAGCACATAGCCAAAAAATCGCCCCATTGACTTACATTGGAGTGCAGAAAAGGTCATTTTTTCTCGGTCCCTTTAAGAGGTAGGAGTTAAGCAAGCTTAGGTCTGCGGTGCCCAGGGGGGACCCCATCCAGCCCGCACTGAGTTTCATTCCTACCACCTTAGGAAAAAAAGTCATTATTTTGAGGCTTAGAAGTCATTTCTGCAATTCCCATAGAAAATCAACGGCGTCTCTATTCAATTGTGTGGAGCGCATATCAGGTGGGTTTTCTCTGCCGGCTTAAGAGATACACGTGAAACTAAAGCCGATCCTGGGTGCCTAGGGTGCCTGTCATCCAATCCGCACTGAATTTCATTTCTAGCACATAGCCAAAAAATCGCCCCATTGACTTACATTGGAGTGCAGAAAAGGTCATTTTTTCTCGGTCCCTTTAAGAGGTAGGAGTTAAACAAGCTTAGGTCTGCGGTGCCCAGGGGGGACCCCATCCAGCCCGCACTGAGTTTCATTCCTACCACCTTAGGAAAAAAAGTCATTATTTTGAGGCTTAGAAGTCATTTCTGCAATTCCCATAGAAAATCAACGGCGTCTCTATTCAATTGTGTGGAGCGCATATCAGGTGGGTTTTCTCTGCCGGCTTAAGAGATACACGTGAAACTAAAGCCGATCCTGGGTGCCTAGGGTGCCTGTCATCCAATCCGCACTGAATTTCATTTCTAGCACATAGCCAAAAAATCGCCCCATTGACTTACATTGGAGTGCAGAAAAGGTCATTTTTTCTCGGTCCCTTTAAGAGGTAGGAGTTAAACAAGCTTAGGTCTGCGGTGCCCAGGGGGGACCCCATCCAGCCCGCACTGAGTTTCATTCCTACCACCTTAGGAAAAAAAGTCATTATTTTGAGGCTTAGAAGTCATTTCTGCAATTCCCATAGAAAATCAACGGCGTCTCTATTCAATTGTGTGGAGCGCATATCAGGTGGGTTTTCTCTGCCGGCTTAAGAGATACACGTGAAACTAAAGCCGATCCTGGGTGCCTAGGGTGCCTGTCATCCAATCCGCACTGAATTTCATTTCTAGCACATAGCCAAAAAATCGCCCCATTGACTTACATTGGAGTGCAGAAAAGGTCATTTTTTCTCGGTCCCTTTAAGAGGTAGGAGTTAAACAAGCTTAGGTCTGCGGTGCCCAGGGGGGACCCCATCCAGCCCGCACTGAGTTTCATTCCTACCACCTTAGGAAAAAAAGTCATTATTTTGAGGCTTAGAAGTCATTTCTGCAATTCCCATAGAAAATCAACGGCGTCTCTATTCAATTGTGTGGAGCGCATATCAGGTGGGTTTTCTCTGCCGGCTTAAGAGATACACGTGAAACTAAAGCCGATCCTGGGTGCCTAGGGTGCCTGTCATCCAATCCGCACTGAATTTCATTTCTAGCACATAGCCAAAAAATCGCCCCATTGACTTACATTGGAGTGCAGAAAAGGTCATTTTTTCTCGGTCCCTTTAAGAGGTAGGAGTTAAACAAGCTTAGGTCTGCGGTGCCCAGGGGGGACCCCATCCAGCCCGCACTGAGTTTCATTCCTACCACCTTAGGAAAAAAAGTCATTATTTTGAGGCTTAGAAGTCATTTCTGCAATTCCCATAGAAAATCAACGGCGTCTCTATTCAATTGTGTGGAGCGCATATCAGGTGGGTTTTCTCTGCCGGCTTAAGAGATACACGTGAAACTAAAGCCGATCCTGGGTGCCTAGGGTGCCTGTCATCCAATCCGCACTGAATTTCATTTCTAGCACATAGCCAAAAAATCGCCCCATTGACTTACATTGGAGTGCAGAAAAGGTCATTTTTTCTCGGTCCCTTTAAGAGGTAGGAGTTAAACAAGCTTAGGTCTGCGGTGCCCAGGGGGGACCCCATCCAGCCCGCACTGAGTTTCATTCCTACCACCTTAGGAAAAAAAGTCATTATTTTGAGGCTTAGAAGTCATTTCTGCAATTCCCATAGAAAATCAACGGCGTCTCTATTCAATTGTGTGGAGCGCATATCAGGTGGGTTTTCTCTGCCGGCTTAAGAGATACACGTGAAACTAAAGCCGATCCTGGGTGCCTAGGGTGCCTGTCATCCAATCCGCACTGAATTTCATTTCTAGCACATAGCCAAAAAATCGCCCCATTGACTTACATTGGAGTGCAGAAAAGGTCATTTTTTCTCGGTCCCTTTAAGAGGTAGGAGTTAAACAAGCTTAGGTCTGCGGTGCCCAGGGGGGACCCCATCCAGCCCGCACTGAGTTTCATTCCTACCACCTTAGGAAAAAAAGTCATTATTTTGAGGCTTAGAAGTCATTTCTGCAATTCCCATAGAAAATCAACGGCGTCTCTAATTCAATTGTGTGGAGCGCATATCAGGTGGGTTTTCTCTGACGGCTTAAGAGATACACGTGAAACTAAAGCCGATCCTGGGTGCCTAGGGTGCCTGTCATCCAATCCGCACTGAATTTCATTTCTAGCACATAGCCAAAAAATCGCCCCATTGACTTACATTGGAGTGCAGAAAAGGTCATTTTTTCTCGGTCCCTTTAAGAGGTAGGAGTTAAACAAGCTTAGGTCTGCGGTGCCCAGGGGGGACCCCATCCAGCCCGCACTGAGTTTCATTCCTACCACCTTAGGAAAAAAAGTCATTATTTTGAGGCTTAGAAGTCATTTCTGCAATTCCCATAGAAAATCAACGGCGTCTCTATTCAATTGTGTGGAGCGCATATCAGGTGGGTTTTCTCTGCCGGCTTAAGAGATACACGTGAAACTAAAGCCGATCCTGGGTGCCTAGGGTGCCTGTCATCCAATCCGCACTGAATTTCATTTCTAGCACATAGCCAAAAAATCGCCCCATTGACTTACATTGGAGTGCAGAAAAGGTCATTTTTTCTCGGTCCCTTTAAGAGGTAGGAGTTAAACAAGCTTAGGTCTGCGGTGCCCAGGGGGGACCCCATCCAGCCCGCACTGAGTTTCATTCCTACCACCTTAGGAAAAAAAGTCATTATTTTGAGGCTTAGAAGTCATTTCTGCAATTCCCATAGAAAATCAACGGCGTCTCTATTCAATTGTGTGGAGCGCATATCAGGTGGGTTTTCTCTGCCGGCTTAAGAGATACACGTGAAACTAAAGCCGATCCTGGGTGCCTAGGGTGCCTGTCATCCAATCCGCACTGAATTTCATTTCTAGCACATAGCCAAAAAATCGCCCCATTGACTTACATTGGAGTGCAGAAAAGGTCATTTTTTCTCGGTCCCTTTAAGAGGTAGGAGTTAAACAAGCTTAGGTCTGCGGTGCCCAGGGGGGACCCCATCCAGCCCGCACTGAGTTTCATTCCTACCACCTTAGGAAAAAAAGTCATTATTTTGAGGCTTAGAAGTCATTTCTGCAATTCCCATAGAAAATCAACGGCGTCTCTATTCAATTGTGTGGAGCGCATATCAGGTGGGTTTTCTCTGCCGGCTTAAGAGATACACGTGAAACTAAAGCCGATCCTGGGTGCCTAGGGTGCCTGTCATCCAATCCGCACTGAATTTCATTTCTAGCACATAGCCAAAAAATCGCCCCATTGACTTACATTGGAGTGCAGAAAAGGTCATTTTTTCTCGGTCCCTTTAAGAGGTAGGAGTTAAACAAGCTTAGGTCTGCGGTGCCCAGGGGGACCCCATCCAGCCCGCACTGAGTTTCATTCCTACCACCTTAGGAAAAAAAGTCATTATTTTGAGGCTTAGAAGTCATTTCTGCAATTCCCATAGAAAATCAACGGCGTCTCTATTCAATTGTGTGGAGCGCATATCAGGTGGGTTTTCTCTGCCGGCTTAAGAGATACACGTGAAACTAAAGCCGATCCTGGGTGCCTAGGGTGCCTGTCATCCAATCCGCACTGAATTTCATTTCTAGCACATAGCCAAAAAATCGCCCCATTGACTTACATTGGAGTGCAGAAAAGGTCATTTTTTCTCGGTCCCTTTAAGAGGTAGGAGTTAAACAAGCTTAGGTCTGCGGTGCCCAGGGGGGACCCCATCCAGCCCGCACTGAGTTTCATTCCTACCACCTTAGGAAAAAAAGTCATTATTTTGAGGCTTAGAAGTCATTTCTGCAATTCCCATAGAAAATCAACGGCGTCTCTATTCAATTGTGTGGAGCGCATATCAGGTGGGTTTTCTCTGCCGGCTTAAGAGATACACATGAAACTAAAGCCGATCCTGGGTGCCTAGGGTGCCTGTCATCCAATCCGCACTGAATTTCATTTCTAGCACATAGCCAAAAAATCGCCCCATTGACTTACATTGGAGTGCAGAAAAGGTCATTTTTTCTCGGTCCCTTTAAGAGGTAGGAGTTAAACAAGCTTAGGTCTGCGGTGCCCAGGGGGGACCCCATCCAGCCCGCACTGAGTTTCATTCCTACCACCTTAGGAAAAAAACTCATTATTTCGAGGCTTAGAAGTCATTTCTGCAATTCCCATAGAAAATCAACGGCGTCTCTATTCAATTGTGTGGAGCGCATATCAGGTGGTTTTCTCTGCCGGCTTAAGAGATACACGTGAAACTAAAGCCGATCCTGGGTGCCTAGGGTGCCTGTCATCCAATCCGCACTGAATTTCATTTCTAGCACATAGCCAAAAAATCGCCCCATTGACTTACATTGGAGTGCAGAAAAGGTCATTTTTTCTCGGTCCCTTTAAGAGGTAGGAGTTAAACAAGCTTAGGTCTGCGGTGCCCAGGGGGGACCCCATCCAGCCCGCACTGAGTTTCATTCCTACCACCTTAGGAAAAAAAGTCATTATTTTGAGGCTTAGAAGTCATTTCTGCAATTCCCATAGAAAATCAACGGCGTCTCTATTCAATTGTGTGGAGCGCATATCAGGTGGGTTTTCTCTGCCGGCTTAAGAGATACACGTGAAACTAAAGCCGATCCTGGGTGCCTAGGGTGCCTGTCATCCAATCCGCACTGAATTTCATTTCTAGCACATAGCCAAAAAATCGCCCCATTGACTTACATTGGAGTGCAGAAAAGGTCATTTTTTCTCGGTCCCTTTAAGAGGTAGGAGTTAAACAAGCTTAGGTCTGCGGTGCCCAGGGGGGACCCCATCCAGCCCGCACTGAGTTTCATTCCTACCACCTTAGGAAAAAAAGTCATTATTTTGAGGCTTAGAAGTCATTTCTGCAATTCCCATAGAAAATCAACGGCGTCTCTATTCAATTGTGTGGAGCGCATATCAGGTGGGTTTTCTCTGCCGGCTTAAGAGATACACGTGAAACTAAAGCCGATCCTGGGTGCCTAGGGTGCCTGTCATCCAATCCGCACTGAATTTCATTTCTAGCACATAGCCAAAAAATCGCCCCATTGACTTACATTGGAGTGCAGAAAAGGTCATTTTTTCTCGGTCCCTTTAAGAGGTAGGAGTTAAACAAGCTTAGGTCTGCGGTGCCCAGGGGGGACCCCATCCAGCCCGCACTGAGTTTCATTCCTACCACCTTAGGAAAAAAAGTCATTATTTTGAGGCTTAGAAGTCATTTCTGCAATTCCCATAGAAAATCAACGGCGTCTCTATTCAATTGTGTGGAGCGCATATCAGGTGGGTTTTCTCTGCCGGCTTAAGAGATACACGTGAAACTAAAGCCGATCCTGGGTGCCTAGGGTGCCTGTCATCCAATCCGCACTGAATTTCATTTCTAGCACATAGCCAAAAAATCGCCCCATTGACTTACATTGGAGTGCAGAAAAGGTCATTTTTTCTCGGTCCCTTTAAGAGGTAGGAGTTAAACAAGCTTAGGTCTGCGGTGCCCAGGGGGGACCCCATCCAGCCCGCACTGAGTTTCATTCCTACCACCTTAGGAAAAAAAGTCATTATTTTGAGGCTTAGAAGTCATTTCTGCAATTCCCATAGAAAATCAACGGCGTCTCTATTCAATTGTGTGGAGCGCATATCAGGTGGGTTTTCTCTGCCGGCTTAAGAGATACACGTGAAACTAAAGCCGATCCTGGGTGCCAAGGGTGCCTGTCATCCAATCCGCACTGAATTTCATTTCTAGCACATAGCCAAAAAATCGCCCCATTGACTTACATTGGAGTGCAGAAAAGGTCATTTTTTCTCGGTCCCTTTAAGAGGTAGGAGTTAAACAAGCTTAGGTCTGCGGTGCCCAGGGGGGACCCCATCCAGCCCGCACTGAGTTTCATTCCTACCACCTTAGGAAAAAAAGTCATTATTTTGAGGCTTAGAAGTCATTTCTGCAATTCCCATAGAAAATCAACGGCGTCTCTATTCAATTGTGTGGAGCGCATATCAGGTGGGTTTTCTCTGCCGGCTTAAGAGATACACGTGAAACTAAAGCCGATCCTGGGTGCCTAGGGTGCCTGTCATCCAATCCGCACTGAATTTCATTTCTAGCACATAGCCAAAAAATCGCCCCATTGACTTACATTGGAGTGCAGAAAAGGTCATTTTTTCTCGGTCCCTTTAAGAGGTAGGAGTTAAACAAGCTTAGGTCTGCGGTGCCCAGGGGGGACCCCATCCAGCCCGCACTGAGTTTCATTCCTACCACCTTAGGAAAAAAAGTCATTATTTTGAGGCTTAGAAGTCATTTCTGCAATTCCCATAGAAAATCAACGGCGTCTCTATTCAATTGTGTGGAGCGCATATCAGGTGGGTTTTCTCTGCCGGCTTAAGAGATACACGTGAAACTAAAGCCGATCCTGGGTGCCTAGGGTGCCTGTCATCCAATCCGCACTGAATTTCATTTCTAGCACATAGCCAAAAAATCGCCCCATTGACTTACATTGGAGTGCAGAAAAGGTCATTTTTTCTCGGTCCCTTTAAGAGGTAGGAGTTAAACAAGCTTAGGTCTGCGGTGCCCAGGGGGGACCCCATCCAGCCCGCACTGAGTTTCATTCCTACCACCTTAGGAAAAAAAGTCATTATTTTGAGGCTTAGAAGTCATTTCTGCAATTCCCATAGAAAATCAACGGCGTCTCTATTCAATTGTGTGGAGCGCATATCAGGTGGGTTTTCTCTGCCGGCTTAAGAGATACACGTGAAACTAAAGCCGATCCTGGGTGCCTAGGGTGCCTGTCATCCAATCCGCACTGAATTTCATTTCTAGCACATAGCCAAAAAATCGCCCCATTGACTTACATTGGAGTGCAGAAAAGGTCATTTTTTCTCGGTCCCTTTAAGAGGTAGGAGTTAAACAAGCTTAGGTCTGCGGTGCCCAGGGGGGACCCCATCCAGCCCGCACTGAGTTTCATTCCTACCACCTTAGGAAAAAAAGTCATTATTTTGAGGCTTAGAAGTCATTTCTGCAATTCCCATAGAAAATCAACGGCGTCTCTATTCAATTGTGTGGAGCGCATATCAGGTGGGTTTTCTCTGCCGGCTTAAGAGATACACGTGAAACTAAAGCCGATCCTGGGTGCCTAGGGTGCCTGTCATCCAATCCGCACTGAATTTCATTTCTAGCACATAGCCAAAAAATCGCCCCATTGACTTACATTGGAGTGCAGAAAAGGTCATTTTTTCTCGGTCCCTTTAAGAGGTAGGAGTTAAACAAGCTTAGGTCTGCGGTGCCCAGGGGGGACCCCATCCAGCCCGCACTGAGTTTCATTCCTACCACCTTAGGAAAAAAAGTCATTATTTTGAGGCTTAGAAGTCATTTCTGCAATTCCCATAGAAAATCAACGGCGTCTCTATTCAATTGTGTGGAGCGCATATCAGGTGGGTTTTCTCTGCCGGCTTAAGAGATACACGTGAAACTAAAGCCGATCCTGGGTGCCTAGGGTGCCTGTCATCCAATCCGCACTGAATTTCATTTCTAGCACATAGCCAAAAAATCGCCCCATTGACTTACATTGGAGTGCAGAAAAGGTCATTTTTTCTCGGTCCCTTTAAGAGGTAGGAGTTAAACAAGCTTAGGTCTGCGGTGCCCAGGGGGGACCCCATCCAGCCCGCACTGAGTTTCATTCCTACCACCTTAGGAAAAAAAGTCATTATTTTGAGGCTTAGAAGTCATTTCTGCAATTCCCATAGAAAATCAACGGCGTCTCTATTCAATTGTGTGGAGCGCATATCAGGTGGGTTTTCTCTGCCGGCTTAAGAGATACACGTGAAACTAAAGCCGATCCTGGGTGCCTAGGGTGCCTGTCATCCAATCCGCACTGAATTTCATTTCTAGCACATAGCCAAAAAATCGCCCCATTGACTTACATTGGAGTGCAGAAAAGGTCATTTTTTCTCGGTCCCTTTAAGAGGTAGGAGTTAAACAAGCTTAGGTCTGCGGTGCCCAGGGGGGACCCCATCCAGCCCGCACTGAGTTTCATTCCTACCACCTTAGGAAAAAAAGTCATTATTTTGAGGCTTAGAAGTCATTTCTGCAATTCCCATAGAAAATCAACGGCGTCTCTATTCAATTGTGTGGAGCGCATATCAGGTGGGTTTTCTCTGCCGGCTTAAGAGATACACGTGAAACTAAAGCC
This sequence comes from Dendropsophus ebraccatus, assembly GCF_027789765.1. Taxonomy (NCBI): domain Eukaryota; kingdom Metazoa; phylum Chordata; class Amphibia; order Anura; family Hylidae; genus Dendropsophus; species Dendropsophus ebraccatus. Next base: position 131,835 of record NW_027209043.1, read on the forward strand.
GATCCTGGGTGCCTAGGGTGCCTGTCATCCAATCCGCACTGAATTTCATTTCTAGCACATAGCCAAAAAATCGCCCCATTGACTTACATTGGAGTGCAGAAAAGGTCATTTTTTCTCGGTCCCTTTAAGAGGTAGGAGTTAAACAAGCTTAGGTCTGCGGTGCCCAGGGGGGACCCCATCCAGCCCGCACTGAGTTTCATTCCTACCACCTTAGGAAAAAAAGTCATTATTTTGAGGCTTAGAAGTCATTTCTGCAATTCCCATAGAAAATCAACGGCGTCTCTATTCAATTGTGTGGAGCGCATATCAGGTGGGTTTTCTCTGCCGGCTTAAGAGATACACGTGAAACTAAAGCCGATCCTGGGTGCCTAGGGTGCCTGTCATCCAATCCGCACTGAATTCATTTCTAGCACATAGCCAAAAAATCGCCCCATTGACTTACATTGGAGTGCAGAAAAGGTCATTTTTTCTCGGTCCCTTTAAGAGGTAGGAGTTAAACAAGCTTAGGTCTGCGGTGCCCAGGGGGGACCCCATCCAGCCCACACTGAGTTTCATTCCTACCACCTTAGGAAAAAAAGTCATTATTTTGAGGCTTAGAAGTCATTTCTGCAATTCCCATAGAAAATCAACGGCGTCTCTATTCAATTGTGTGGAGCGCATATCAGGTGGGTTTTCTCTGCCGGCTTAAGAGATACACGTGAAACTAAAGCCGATCCTGGGTGCCTAGGGTGCCTGTCATCCAATCCGCACTGAATTTCATTTCTAGCACATAGCCAACAAATCGCCCCATTGACTTACATTGGAGTGCAGAAAAGGTCATTTTTTCTCGGTCCCTTTAAGAGGTAGGAGTTAAACAAGCTTAGGTCTGCGGTGCCCAGGGGGGACCCCATCCAGCCCGCACTGAGTTTCATTCCTACCACCTTAGGAAAAAAAGTCATTATTTTGAGGCTTAGAAGTCATTTCTGCAATTCCCATAGAAAATCAACGGCGTCTCTATTCAATTGTGTGGAGCGCATATCAGGTGGGTTTTCTCTGCCGGCTTAAGAGATACACGTGAAACTAAAGCCGATCCTGGGTGCCTAGGGTGCCTGTCATCCAATCCGCACTGAATTTCATTTCTAGCACATAGCCAAAAAATCGCCCCATTGACTTACATTGGAGTGCAGAAAAGGTCATTTTTTCTCGGTCCCTTTAAGAGGTAGGAGTTAAACAAGCTTAGGTCTGCGGTGCCCAGGGGGGACCCCATCCAGCCCGCACTGAGTTTCATTCCTACCACCTTAGGAAAAAAAGTCATTATTTTGAGGCTTAGAAGTCATTTCTGCAATTCCCATAGAAAATCAACGGCGTCTCTATTCAATTGTGTGGAGCGCATATCAGGTGGGTTTTCTCTGCCGGCTTAAGAGATACACGTGAAACTAAAGCCGATCCTGGGTGCCTAGGGTGCCTGTCATCCAATCCGCACTGAATTTCATTTCTAGCACATAGCCAAAAAATCGCCCCATTGACTTACATTGGAGTGCAGAAAAGGTCATTTTTTCTCGGTCCCTTTAAGAGGTAGGAGTTAAACAAGCTTAGGTCTGCGGTGCCCAGGGGGGACCCCATCCAGCCCGCACTGAGTTTCATTCCTACCACCTTAGGAAAAAAAGTCATTATTTTGAGGCTTAGAAGTCATTTCTGCAATTCCCATAGAAAATCAACGGCGTCTCTATTCAATTGTGTGGAGCGCATATCAGGTGGGTTTTCTCTGCCGGCTTAAGAGATACACGTGAAACTAAAGCCGATCCTGGGTGCCTAGGGTGCCTGTCATCCAATCCGCACTGAATTTCATTTCTAGCACATAGCCAAAAAATCGCCCCATTGACTTACATTGGAGTGCAGAAAAGGTCATTTTTTCTCGGTCCCTTTAAGAGGTAGGAGTTAAACAAGCTTAGGTCTGCGGTGCCCAGGGGGGACCCCATCCAGCCCGCACTGAGTTTCATTCCTACCACCTTAGGAAAAAAAGTCATTATTTTGAGGCTTAGAAGTCATTTCTGCAATTCCCATAGAAAATCAACGGCGTCTCTATTCAATTGTGTGGAGCGCATATCAGGTGGGTTTTCTCTGCCGGCTTAAGAGATACACGTGAAACTAAAGCCGATCCTGGGTGCCTAGGGTGCCTGTCATCCAATCCGCACTGAATTTCATTTCTAGCACATAGCCAAAAAATCGCCCCATTGACTTACATTGGAGTGCAGAAAAGGTCATTTTTTCTCGGTCCCTTTAAGAGGTAGGAGTTAAACAAGCTTAGGTCTGCGGTGCCCAGGGGGGACCCCATCCAGCCCGCACTGAGTTTCATTCCTACCACCTTAGGAAAAAAAGTCATTATTTTGAGGCTTAGAAGTCATTTCTGCAATTCCCATAGAAAATCAACGGCGTCTCTATTCAATTGTGTGGAGCGCATATCAGGTGGGTTTTCTCTGCCGGCTTAAGAGATACACGTGAAACTAAAGCCGATCCTGGGTGCCTAGGGTGCCTGTCATCCAATCCGCACTGAATTTCATTTCTAGCACATAGCCAAAAAATCGCCCCATTGACTTACATTGGAGTGCAGAAAAGGTCATTTTTTCTCGGTCCCTTTAAGAGGTAGGAGTTAAACAAGCTTAGGTCTGCGGTGCCCAGGGGGGACCCCATCCAGCCCGCACTGAGTTTCATTCCTACCACCTTAGGAAAAAAAGTCATTATTTTGAGGCTTAGAAGTCATTTCTGCAATTCCCATAGAAAATCAACGGCGTCTCTATTCAATTGTGTGGAGCGCATATCAGGTGGGTTTTCTCTGCCGGCTTAAGAGATACACGTGAAACTAAAGCCGATCCTGGGTGCCTAGGGTGCCTGTCATCCACTCCGCACTGAATTTCATTTCTAGCACATAGCCAAAAAATCGCCCCATTGACTTACATTGGAGTGCAGAAAAGGTCATTTTTTCTCGGTCCCTTTAAGAGGTAGGAGTTAAACAAGCTTAGGTCTGCGGTGCCCAGGGGGGACCCCATCCAGCCCGCACTGAGTTTCATTCCTACCACCTTAGGAAAAAAAGTCATTATTTTGAGGCTTAGAAGTCATTTCTGCAATTCCCATAGAAAATCAACGGCGTCTCTATTCAATTGTGTGGAGCGCATATCAGGTGGGTTTTCTCTGCCGGCTTAAGAGATACACGTGAAACTAAAGCCGATCCTGGGTGCCTAGGGTGCCTGTCATCCAATCCGCACTGAATTTCATTTCTAGCACATAGCCAAAAAATCGCCCCATTGACTTACATTGGAGTGCAGAAAAGGTCATTTTTTCTCGGTCCCTTTAAGAGGTAGGAGTTAAACAAGCTTAGGTCTGCGGTGCCCAGGGGGGACCCCATCCAGCCCGCACTGAGTTTCATTCCTACCACCTTAGGAAAAAAAGTCATTATTTTGAGGCTTAGAAGTCATTTCTGCAATTCCCATAGAAAATCAACGGCGTCTCTATTCAATTGTGTGGAGCGCATATCAGGTGGGTTTTCTCTGCCGGCTTAAGAGATACACGTGAAACTAAAGCCGATCCTGGGTGCCTAGGGTGCCTGTCATCCAATCCGCACTGAATTTCATTTCTAGCACATAGCCAAAAAATCGCCCCATTGACTTACATTGGAGTGCAGAAAAGGTCATTTTTTCTCGGTCCCTTTAAGAGGTAGGAGTTAAACAAGCTTAGGTCTGCGGTGCCCAGGGGGGACCCCATCCAGCCCGCACTGAGTTTCATTCCTACCACCTTAGGAAAAAAAGTCATTATTTTGAGGCTTAGAAGTCATTTCTGCAATTCCCATAGAAAATCAACGGCGTCTCTATTCAATTGTGTGGAGCGCATATCAGGTGGGTTTTCTCTGCCGGCTTAAGAGATACACGTGAAACTAAAGCCGATCCTGGGTGCCTAGGGTGCCTGTCATCCAATCCGCACTGAATTTCATTTCTAGCACATAGCCAAAAAATCGCCCCATTGACTTACATTGGAGTGCAGAAAAGGTCATTTTTTCTCGGTCCCTTTAAGAGGTAGGAGTTAAACAAGCTTAGGTCTGCGGTGCCCAGGGGGGACCCCATCCAGCCCGCACTGAGTTTCATTCCTACCACCTTAGGAAAAAAAGTCATTATTTTGAGGCTTAGAAGTCATTTCTGCAATTCCCATAGAAAATCAACGGCGTCTCTATTCAATTGTGTGGAGCGCATATCAGGTGGGTTTTCTCTGCCGGCTTAAGAGATACACGTGAAACTAAAGCCGATCCTGGGTGCCTAGGGTGCCTGTCATCCAATCCGCACTGAATTTCATTTCTAGCACATAGCCAAAAAATCGCCCCATTGACTTACATTGGAGTGCAGAAAAGGTCATTTTTTCTCGGTCCCTTTAAGAGGTAGGAGTTAAACAAGCTTAGGTCTGCGGTGCCCAGGGGGGACCCCATCCAGCCCGCACTGAGTTTCATTCCTACCACCTTAGGAAAAAAAGTCATTATTTTGAGGCTTAGAAGTCATTTCTGCAATTCCCATAGAAAATCAACGGCGTCTCTATTCAATTGTGTGGAGCGCATATCAGGTGGGTTTTCTCTGCCGGCTTAAGAGATACACGTGAAACTAAAGCCGATCCTGGGTGCCTAGGGTGCCTGTCATCCAATCCGCACTGAATTTCATTTCTAGCACATAGCCAAAAAATCGCCCCATTGACTTACATTGGAGTGCAGAAAAGGTCATTTTTTCTCGGTCCCTTTAAGAGGTAGGAGTTAAACAAGCTTAGGTCTGCGGTGCCCAGGGGGGACCCCATCCAGCCCGCACTGAGTTTCATTCCTACCACCTTAGGAAAAAAAGTCATTATTTTGAGGCTTAGAAGTCATTTCTGCAATTCCCATAGAAAATCAACGGCGTCTCTATTCAATTGTGTGGAGCGCATATCAGGTGGGTTTTCTCTGCCGGCTTAAGAGATACACGTGAAACTAAAGCCGATCCTGGGTGCCTAGGGTGCCTGTCATCCAATCCGCACTGAATTTCATTTCTAGCACATAGCCAAAAAATCGCCCCATTGACTTACATTGGAGTGCAGAAAAGGTCATTTTTTCTCGGTCCCTTTAAGAGGTAGGAGTTAAACAAGCTTAGGTCTGCGGTGCCCAGGGGGGACCCCATCCAGCCCGCACTGAGTTTCATTCCTACCACCTTAGGAAAAAAAGTCATTATTTTGAGGCTTAGAAGTCATTTCTGCAATTCCCATAGAAAATCAACGGCGTCTCTATTCAATTGTGTGGAGCGCATATCAGGTGGGTTTTCTCTGCCGGCTTAAGAGATACACGTGAAACTAAAGCCGATCCTGGGTGCCTAGGGTGCCTGTCATCCAATCCGCACTGAATTTCATTTCTAGCACATAGCCAAAAAATCGCCCCATTGACTTACATTGGAGTGCAGAAAAGGTCATTTTTTCTCGGTCCCTTTAAGAGGTAGGAGTTAAACAAGCTGAGGTCTGCGGTGCCCAGGGGGGACCCCATCCAGCCCGCACTGAGTTTCATTCCTACCACCTTAGGAAAAAAAGTCATTATTTTGAGGCTTAGAAGTCATTTCTGCAATTCCCATAGAAAATCAACGGCGTCTCTATTCAATTGTGTGGAGCGCATATCAGGTGGGTTTTCTCTGCCGGCTTAAGAGATACACGTGAAACTAAAGCCGATCCTGGGTGCCTAGGGTGCCTGTCATCCAATCCGCACTGAATTTCATTTCTAGCACATAGCCAAAAAATCGCCCCATTGACTTACATTGGAGTGCAGAAAAGGTCATTTTTTCTCGGTCCCTTTAAGAGGTAGGAGTTAAACAAGCTTAGGTCTGCGGTGCCCAGGGGGGACCCCATCCAGCCCGCACTGAGTTTCATTCCTACCACCTTAGGAAAAAAAGTCATTATTTTGAGGCTTAGAAGTCATTTCTGCAATTCCCATAGAAAATCAACGGCGTCTCTATTCAATTGTGTGGAGCGCATATCAGGTGGGTTTTCTCTGCCGGCTTAAGAGATACACGTGAAACTAAAGCCGATCCTGGGTGCCTAGGGTGCCTGTCATCCAATCCGCACTGAATTTCATTTCTAGCACATAGCCAAAAAATCGCCCCATTGACTTACATTGGAGTGCAGAATAGGTCATTTTTTCTCGGTCCCTTTAAGAGGTAGGAGTTAAACAAGCTTAGGTCTGCGGTGCCCAGGGGGGACCCCATCCAGCCCGCACTGAGTTTCATTCCTACCACCTTAGGAAAAAAAGTCATTATTTTGAGGCTTAGAAGTCATTTCTGCAATTCCCATAGAAAATCAACGGCGTCTCTATTCAATTGTGTGGAGCGCATATCAGGTGGGTTTTCTCTGCCGGCTTAAGAGATACACGTGAAACTAAAGCCGATCCTGGGTGCCTAGGGTGCCTGTCATCCAATCCGCACTGAATTTCATTTCTAGCACATAGCCAAAAAATCGCCCCATTGACTTACATTGGAGTGCAGAAAAGGTCATTTTTTCTCGGTCCCTTTAAGAGGTAGGAGTTAAACAAGCTTAGGTCTGCGGTGCCCAGGGGGGACCCCATCCAGCGCGCACTGAGTTTCATTCCTACCACCTTAGGAAAAAAAGTCATTATTTTGAGGCTTAGAAGTCATTTCTGCAATTCCCATAGAAAATCAACGGCGTCTCTATTCAATTGTGTGGAGCGCATATCAGGTGGGTTTTCTCTGCCGGCTTAAGAGATACACGTGAAACTAAAGCCGATCCTGGGTGCCTAGGGTGCCTGTCATCCAATCCGCACTGAATTTCATTTCTAGCACATAGCCAAAAAATCGCCCCATTGACTTACATTGGAGTGCAGAAAAGGTCATTTTTTCTCGGTCCCTTTAAGAGGTAGGAGTTAAACAAGCTTAGGTCTGCGGTGCCCAGGGGGGACCCCATCCAGCCCGCACTGAGTTTCATTCCTACCACCTTAGGAAAAAAAGTCATTATTTTGAGGCTTAGAAGTCATTTCTGCAATTCCCATAGAAAATCAACGGCGTCTCTATTCAATTGTGTGGAGCGCATATCAGGTGGGTTTTCTCTGCCGGCTTAAGAGATACACGTGAAACTAAAGCCGATCCTGGGTGCCTAGGGTGCCTGTCATCCAATCCGCACTGAATTTCATTTCTAGCACATAGCCAAAAAATCGCCCCATTGACTTACATTGGAGTGCAGAAAAGGTCATTTTTTCTCGGTCCCTTTAAGAGGTAGGAGTTAAACAAGCTTAGGTCTGCGGTGCCCAGGGGGGACCCCATCCAGCCCGCACTGAGTTTCATTCCTACCACCTTAGGAAAAAAAGTCATTATTTTGAGGCTTAGAAGTCATTTCTGCAATTCCCATAGAAAATCAACGGCGTCTCTATTCAATTGTGTGGAGCGCATATCAGGTGGGTTTTCTCTGCCGGCTTAAGAGATACACGTGAAACTAAAGCCGATCCTGGGTGCCTAGGGTGCCTGTCATCCAATCCGCACTGAATTTCATTTCTAGCACATAGCCAAAAAATCGCCCCATTGACTTACATTGGAGTGCAGAAAAGGTCATTTTTTCTCGGTCCCTTTAAGAGGTAGGAGTTAAACAAGCTTAGGTCTGCGGTGCCCAGGGGGGACCCCATCCAGCCCGCACTGAGTTTCATTCCTACCACCTTAGGAAAAAAAGTCATTATTTTGAGGCTTAGAAGTCATTTCTGCAATTCCCATAGAAAATCAACGGCGTCTCTATTCAATTGTGTGGAGCGCATATCAGGTGGGTTTTCTCTGCCGGCTTAAGAGATACACGTGAAACTAAAGCCGATCCTGGGTGCCTAGGGTGCCTGTCATCCAATCCGCACTGAATTTCATTTCTAGCACATAGCCAAAAAATCGCCCCATTGACTTACATTGGAGTGCAGAAAAGGTCATTTTTTCTCGGTCCCTTTAAGAGGTAGGAGTTAAACAAGCTTAGGTCTGCGGTGCCCAGGGGGGACCCCATCCAGCCCGCACTGAGTTTCATTCCTACCACCTTAGGAAAAAAAGTCATTATTTTGAGGCTTAGAAGTCATTTCTGCAATTCCCATAGAAAATCAACGGCGTCTCTATTCAATTGTGTGGAGCGCATATCAGGTGGGTTTTCTCTGCCGGCTTAAGAGATACACGTGAAACTAAAGCCGATCCTGGGTGCCTAGGGTGCCTGTCATCCAATCCGCACTGAATTTCATTTCTAGCACATAGCCAAAAAATCGCCCCATTGACTTACATTGGAGTGCAGAAAAGGTCATTTTTTCTCGGTCCCTTTAAGAGGTAGGAGTTAAACAAGCTTAGGTCTGCGGTGCCCAGGGGGGACCCCATCCAGCCCGCACTGAGTTTCATTCCTACCACCTCAGGAAAAAAAGTCATTATTTTGAGGCTTAGAAGTCATTTCTGCAATTCCCATAGAAAATCAACGGTGTCTCTATTCAATTGTGTGGAGCGCATATCAGGTGGGTTTTCTCTGCCGGCTTAAGAGATACACGTGAAACTAAAGCCGATCCTGGGTGCCTAGGGTGCCTGTCATCCAATCCGCACTGAATTTCATTTCTAGCACATAGCCAAAAAATCGCCCCATTGACTTACATTGGAGTGCAGAAAAGGTCATTTTTTCTCGGTCCCTTTAAGAGGTAGGAGTTAAACAAGCTTAGGTCTGCGGTGCCCAGGGGGAACCCCATCCAGCCCGCACTGAGTTTCATTCCTACCACCTTAGGAAAAAAAGTCATTATTTTGAGGCTTAGAAGTCATTTCTGCAATTCCCATAGAAAATCAACGGCGTCTCTATTCAATTGTGTGGAGCGCATATCAGGTGGGTTTTCTCTGCCGGCTTAAGAGATACACGTGAAACTAAAGCCGATCCTGGGTGCCTAGGGTGCCTGTCATCCAATCCGCACTGAATTTCATTTCTAGCACATAGCCAAAAAATCGCCCCATTGACTTACATTGGAGTGCAGAAAAGGTCATTTTTTCTCGGTCCCTTTAAGAGGTAGGAGTTAAACAAGCTTAGGTCTGCGGTGCCCAGGGGGGACCCCATCCAGCCCGCACTGAGTTTCATTCCTACCACCTTAGGAAAAAAAGTCATTATTTTGAGGCTTAGAAGTCATTTCTGCAATTCCCATAGAAAATCAACGGCGTCTCTATTCAATTGTGTGGAGCGCATATCAGGTGGGTTTTCTCTGCCGGCTTAAGAGATACACGTGAAACTAAAGCCGATCCTGGGTGCCTAGGGTGCCTGTCATCCAATCCGCACTGAATTTCATTTCTAGCACATAGCCAAAAAATCGCCCCATTGACTTACATTGGAGTGCAGAAAAGGTCATTTTTTCTCGGTCCCTTTAAGAGGTAGGAGTTAAACAAGCTTAGGTCTGCGGTGCCCAGGGGGGACCCCATCCAGCCCGCACTGAGTTTCATTCCTACCACCTTAGGAAAAAAAGTCATTATTTTGAGGCTTAGAAGTCATTTCTGCAATTCCCATAGAAAATCAACGGCGTCTCTATTCAATTGTGTGGAGCGCATATCAGGTGGGTTTTCTCTGCCGGCTTAAGAGATACACGTGAAACTAAAGCCGATCCTGGGTGCCTAGGGTGCCTGTCATCCAATCCGCACTGAATTTCATTTCTAGCACATAGCCAAAAAATCGCCCCATTGACTTACATTGGAGTGCAGAAAAGGTCATTTTTTCTCGGTCCCTTTAAGAGGTAGGAGTTAAACAAGCTTAGGTCTGCGGTGCCCAGGGGGGACCCCATCCAGCCCGCACTGAGTTTCATTCCTACCACCTTAGGAAAAAAAGTCATTATTTTGAGGCTTAGAAGTCATTTCTGCAATTCCCATAGAAAATCAACGGCGTCTCTATTCAATTGTGTGGAGCGCATATCAGGTGGGTTTTCTCTGCCGGCTTAAGAGATACACGTGAAACTAAAGCCGATCCTGGGTGCCTAGGGTGCCTGTCATCCAATCCGCACTGAATTTCATTTCTAGCACATAGCCAAAAAATCGCCCCATTGACTTACATTGGAGTGCAGAAAAGGTCATTTTTTCTCGGTCCCTTTAAGAGGTAGGAGTTAAACAAGCTTAGGTCTGCGGTGCCCAGGGGGGACCCCATCCAGCCCGCACTGAGTTTCATTCCTACCACCTTAGGAAAAAAAGTCATTATTTTGAGGCTTAGAAGTCATTTCTGCAATTCCCATAGAAAATCAACGGCGTCTCTATTCAATTGTGTGGAGCGCATATCAGGTGGGTTTTCTCTGCCGGCTTAAGAGATACACGTGAAACTAAAGCCGATCCTGGGTGCCTAGGGTGCCTGTCATCCAATCCGCACTGAATTTCATTTCTAGCACATAGCCAAAAAATCGCCCCATTGACTTACATTGGAGTGCAGAAAAGGTCATTTTTTCTCGGTCCCTTTAAGAGGTAGGAGTTAAACAAGCTTAGGTCTGCGGTGCCCAGGGGGGACCCCATCCAGCCCGCACTGAGTTTCATTCCTACCACCTTAGGAAAAAAAGTCATTATTTTGAGGCTTAGAAGTCATTTCTGCAATTCCCATAGAAAATCAACGGCGTCTCTATTCAATTGTGTGGAGCGCATATCAGGTGGGTTTTCTCTGCCGGCTTAAGAGATACACGTGAAACTAAAGCCGATCCTGGGTGCCTAGGGTGCCTGTCATCCAATCCGCACTGAATTTCATTTCTAGCACATAGCCAAAAAATCGCCCCATTGACTTACATTGGAGTGCAGAAAAGGTCATTTTTTCTCGGTCCCTTTAAGAGGTAGGAGTTAAACAAGCTTAGGTCTGCGGTGCCCAGGGGGGACCCCATCCAGCCCGCACTGAGTTTCATTCCTACCACCTTAGGAAAAAAAGTCATTATTTTGAGGCTTAGAAGTCATTTCTGCAATTCCCATAGAAAATCAATGGCGTCTCTATTCAATTGTGTGGAGCGCATATCAGGTGGGTTTTCTCTGCCGGCTTAAGAGATACACGTGAAACTAAAGCCGATCCTGGGTGCCTAGGGTGCCTGTCATCCAATCCGCACTGAATTTCATTTCTAGCACATAGCCAAAAAATCGCCCCATTGACTTACATTGGATTGCAGAAAAGGTCATTTTTTCTCGGTCCCTTTAAGAGGTAGGAGTTAAACAAGCTTAGGTCTGCGGTGCCCAGGGGGGACCCCATCCAGCCCGCACTGAGTTTCATTCCTACCACCTTAGGAAAAAAAGTCATTATTTTGAGGCTTAGAAGTCATTTCTGCAATTCCCATAGAAAATCAACGGCGTCTCTATTCAATTGTGTGGAGCGCATATCAGGTGGGTTTTCTCTGCCGGCTTAAGAGATACACGTGAAACTAAAGCCGATCCTGGGTGCCTAGGGTGCCTGTCATCCAATCCGCACTGCATTTCATTTCTAGCACATAGCCAAAAAATCGCCCCATTGACTTACATTGGAGTGCAGAAAAGGTCATTTTTTCTCGGTCCCTTTAAGAGGTAGGAGTTAAACAAGCTTAGGTCTGCGGTGCCCAGGGGGGACCCCATCCAGCCCGCACTGAGTTTCATTCCTACCACCTTAGGAAAAAAAGTCATTATTTTGAGGCTTAGAAGTCATTTCTGCAATTCCCATAGAAAATCAACGGCGTCTCTATTCAATTGTGTGGAGCGCATATCAGGTGGGTTTTCTCTGCCGGCTTAAGAGATACACGTGAAACTAAAGCCGATCCTGGGTGCCTAGGGTGCCTGTCATCCAATCCGCACTGAATTTCATTTCTAGCACATAGCCAAAAAATCGCCCCATTGACTTACATTGGAGTGCAGAAAAGGTCATTTTTTCTCGGTCCCTTTAAGAGGTAGGAGTTAAACAAGCTTAGGTCTGCGGTGCCCAGGGGGGACCCCATCCAGCCCGCACTGAGTTTCATTCCTACCACCTTAGGAAAAAAAGTCATTATTTTGAGGCTTAGAAGTCATTTCTGCAATTCCCATAGAAAATCAACGGCGTCTCTATTCAATTGTGTGGAGCGCATATCAGGTGGGTTTTCTCTGCCGGCTTAAGAGATACACGTGAAACTAAAGCCGATCCTGGGTGCCTAGGGTGCCTGTCATCCAATCCGCACTGAATTTCATTTCTAGCACATAGCCAAAAAATCGCCCCATTGACTTACATTGGAGTGCAGAAAAGGTCATTTTTTCTCGGTCCCTTTAAGAGGTAGGAGTTAAACAAGCTTAGGTCTGCGGTGCCCAGGGGGGACCCCATCCAGCCCGCACTGAGTTTCATTCCTACCACCTTAGGAAAAAAAGTCATTATTTTGAGGCTTAGAAGTCATTTCTGCAATTCCCATAGAAAATCAACGGCGTCTCTATTCAATTGTGTGGAGCGCATATCAGGTGGGTTTTCTCTGCCGGCTTAAGAGATACACGTGAAACTAAAGCCGATCCTGGGTGCCTAGGGTGCCTGTCATCCAATCCGCACTGAATTTCATTTCTAGCACATAGCCAAAAAATCGCCCCATTGACTTACATTGGAGTGCAGAAAAGGTCATTTTTTCTCGGTCCCTTTAAGAGGTAGGAGTTAAACAAGCTTAGGTCTGCGGTGCCCAGGGGGGACCCCATCCAGCCCGCACTGAGTTTCATTCCTACCACCTTAGGAAAAAAAGTCATTATTTTGAGGCTTAGAAGTCATTTCTGCAATTCCCATAGAAAATCAACGGCGTCTCTATTCAATTGTGTGGAGCGCATATCAGGTGGGTTTTCTCTGCCGGCTTAAGAGATACACGTGAAACTAAAGCCGATCCTGGGTGCCTAGGGTGCCTGTCATCCAATCCGCACTGAATTTCATTTCTAGCACATAGCCAAAAAATCGCCCCATTGACTTACATTGGAGTGCAGAAAAGGTCATTTTTTCTCGGTCCCTTTAAGAGGTAGGAGTTAAACAAGCTTAGGTCTGCGGTGCCCAGGGGGGACCCCATCCAGCCCGCACTGAGTTTCATTCCTACCACCTTAGGAAAAAAAGTCATTATTTTGAGGCTTAGAAGTCATTTCTGCAATTCCCATAGAAAATCAACGGCGTCTCTATTCAATTGTGTGGAGCGCATATCAGGTGGGTTTTCTCTGCCGGCTTAAGAGATACACGTGAAACTAAAGCCGATCCTGGGTGCCTAGGGTGCCTGTCATCCAATCCGCACTGAATTTCATTTCTAGCACATAGCCAAAAAATCGCCCCATTGACTTACATTGGAGTGCAGAAAAGGTCATTTTTTCTCGGTCCCTTTAAGAGGTAGGAGTTAAACAAGCTTAGGTCTGCGGTGCCCAGGGGGGACCCCATCCAGCCCGCACTGAGTTTCATTCCTACCACCTTAGGAAAAAAAGTCATTATTTTGAGGCTTAGAAGTCATTTCTGCAATTCCCATAGAAAATCAACGGCGTCTCTATTCAATTGTGTGGAGCGCATATCAGGTGGGTTTTCTCTGCCGGCTTAAGAGATACACGTGAAACTAAAGCCGATCCTGGGTGCCTAGGGTGCCTGTCATCCAATCCGCACTGAATTTCATTTCTAGAACATAGCCAAAAAATCGCCCCATTGACTTACATTGGAGTGCAGAAAAGGTCATTTTTTCTCGGTCCCTTTAAGAGGTAGGAGTTAAACAAGCTTAGGTCTGCGGTGCCCAGGGGGGACCCCATCCAGCCCGCACTGAGTTTCATTCCTACCACCTTAGGAAAAAAAGTCATTATTTGAGGCTTAGAAGTCATTTCTGCAATTCCCATAGAAAATCAACGGCGTCTCTATTCAATTGTGTGGAGCGCATATCAGGTGGGTTTTCTCTGCCGGCTTAAGAGATACACGTGAAACTAAAGCCGATCCTGGGTGCCTAGGGTGCCTGTCATCCAATCCGCACTGAATTTCATTTCTAGCACATAGCCAAAAAATCGCCCCATTGACTTACATTGGAGTGCAGAAAAGGTCATTTTTTCTCGGTCCCTTTAAGAGGTAGGAGTTAAACAAGCTTAGGTCTGCGGTGCCCAGGGGGGACCCCATCCAGCCCGCACTGAGTTTCATTCCTACCACCTTAGGAAAAAAAGTCATTATTTTGAGGCTTAGAAGTCATTTCTGCAATTCCCATAGAAAATCAACGGCGTCTCTATTCAATTGTGTGGAGCGCATATCAGGTGGGTTTTCTCTGCCGGCTTAAGAGATACACGTGAAACTAAAGCCGATCCTGGGTGCCTAGGGTGCCTGTCATCCAATCCGCACTGAATTTCATTTCTAGCACATAGCCAAAAAATCGCCCCATTGACTTACATTGGAGTGCAGAAAAGGTCATTTTTTCTCGGTCCCTTTAAGAGGTAGGAGTTAAACAAGCTTAGGTCTGCGGTGCCCAGGGGGGACCCCATCCAGCCCGCACTGAGTTTCATTCCTACCACCTTAGGAAAAAAAGTCATTATTTTGAGGCTTAGAAGTCATTTCTGCAATTCCCATAGAAAATCAACGGCGTCTCTATTCAATTGTGTGGAGCGCATATCAGGTGGGTTTTCTCTGCCGGCTTAAGAGATACACGTGAAACTAAAGCCGATCCTGGGTGCCTAGGGTGCCTGTCATCCAATCCGCACTGAATTTCATTTCTAGCACATAGCCAAAAAATCGCCCCATTGACTTACATTGGAGTGCAGAAAAGGTCATTTTTCTCGGTCCCTTTAAGAGGTAGGAGTTAAACAAGCTTAGGTCTGCGGTGCCCAGGGGGGACCCCATCCAGCCCGCACTGAGTTTCATTCCTACCACCTTAGGAAAAAAAGTCATTATTTTGAGGCTTAGAAGTCATTTCTGCAATTCCCATAGAAAATCAACGGCGTCTCTATTCAATTGTGTGGAGCGCATATCAGGTGGGTTTTCTCTGCCGGCTTAAGAGATACACGTGAAACTAAAGCCGATCCTGGGTGCCTAGGGTGCCTGTCATCCAATCCGCACTGAATTTCATTTCTAGCACATAGCCAAAAAATCGCCCCATTGACTTACATTGGAGTGCAGAAAAGGTCATTTTTTCTCGGTCCCTTTAAGAGGTAGGAGTTAAACAAGCTTAGGTCTGCGGTGCCCAGGGGGGACCCCATCCAGCCCGCACTGAGTTTCATTCCTACCACCTTAGGAAAAAAAGTCATTATTTTGAGGCTTAGAAGTCATTTCTGCAATTCCCATAGAAAATCAACGGCGTCTCTATTCAATTGTGTGGAGCGCATATCAGGTGGGTTTTCTCTGCCGGCTTAAGAGATACACGTGAAACTAAAGCCGATCCTGGGTGCCTAGGGTGCCTGTCATCCAATCCGCACTGAATTTCATTTCTAGCACATAGCCAAAAAATCGCCCCATTGACTTACATTGGAGTGCAGAAAAGGTCATTTTTTCTCGGTCCCTTTAAGAGGTAGGAGTTAAACAAGCTTAGGTCTGCGGTGCCCAGGGGGGACCCCATCCAGCCCGCACTGAGTTTCATTCCTACCACCTTAGGAAAAAAAGTCATTATTTTGAGGCTTAGAAGTCATTTCTGCAATTCCCATAGAAAATCAACGGCGTCTCTATTCAATTGTGTGGAGCGCATATCAGGTGGGTTTTCTCTGCCGGCTTAAGAGATACACGTGAAACTAAAGCCGATCCTGGGTGCCTAGGGTGCCTGTCATCCAATCCGCACTGAATTTCATTTCTAGCACATAGCCAAAAAATCGCCCCATTGACTTACATTGGAGTGCAGAAAAGGTCATTTTTTCTCGGTCCCTTTAAGAGGTAGGAGTTAAACAAGCTTAGGTCTGCGGTGCCCAGGGGGGACCCCATCCAGCCCGCACTGAGTTTCATTCCTACCACCTTAGGAAAAAAAGTCATTATTTTGAGGCTTAGAAGTCATTTCTGCAATTCCCATAGAAAATCAACGGCGTCTCTATTCAATTGTGTGGAGCGCATATCAGGTGGGTTTTCTCTGCCGGCTTAAGAGATACACGTGAAACTAAAGCCGATCCTGGGTGCCTAGGGTGCCTGTCATCCAATCCGCACTGAATTTCATTTCTAGCACATAGCCAAAAAATCGCCCCATTGACTTACATTGGAGTGCAGAAAAGGTCATTTTTTCTCGGTCCCTTTAAGAGGTAGGAGTTAAACAAGCTTAGGTCTGCGGTGCCCAGGGGGGACCCCATCCAGCCCGCACTGAGTTTCATTCCTACCACCTTAGGAAAAAAAGTCATTATTTTGAGGCTTAGAAGTCATTTCTGCAATTCCCATAGAAAATCAACGGCGTCTCTATTCAATTGTGTGGAGCGCATATCAGGTGGGTTTTCTCTGCCGGCTTAAGAGATACACGTGAAACTAAAGCCGATCCTGGGTGCCTAGGGTGCCTGTCATCCAATCCGCACTGAATTTCATTTCTAGCACATAGCCAAAAAATCGCCCCATTGACTTACATTGGAGTGCAGAAAAGGTCATTTTTTCTCGGTCCCTTTAAGAGGTAGGAGTTAAACAAGCTTAGGTCTGCGGTGCCCAGGGGGGACCCCATCCAGCCCGCACTGAGTTTCATTCCTACCACCTTAGGAAAAAAAGTCATTATTTTGAGGCTTAGAAGTCATTTCTGCAATTCCCATAGAAAATCAACGGCGTCTCTATTCAATTGTGTGGAGCGCATATCAGGTGGGTTTTCTCTGCCGGCTTAAGAGATACACGTGAAACTAAAGCCGATCCTGGGTGCCTAGGGTGCCTGTCATCCAATCCGCACTGAATTTCATTTCTAGCACATAGCCAAAAAATCGCCCCATTGACTTACATTGGAGTGCAGAAAAGGTCATTTTTTCTCGGTCCCTTTAAGAGGTAGGAGTTAAACAAGCTTAGGTCTGCGGTGCCCAGGGGGGACCCCATCCAGCCCGCACTGAGTTTCATTCCTACCACCTTAGGAAAAAAAGTCATTATTTTGAGGCTTAGAAGTCATTTCTGCAATTCCCATAGAAAATCAACGGCGTCTCTATTCAATTGTGTGGAGCGCATATCAGGTGGGTTTTCTCCGCCGGCTTAAGAGATACACGTGAAACTAAAGCCGATCCTGGGTGCCTAGGGTGCCTGTCATCCAATCCGCACTGAATTTCATTTCTAGCACATAGCCAAAAAATCGCCCCATTGACTTACATTGGAGTGCAGAAAAGGTCATTTTTTCTCGGTCCCTTTAAGAGGTAGGAGTTAAACAAGCTTAGGTCTGCGGTGCCCAGGGGGGACCCCATCCAGCCCGCACTGAGTTTCATTCCTACCACCTTAGGAAAAAAAGTCATTATTTTGAGGCTTAGAAGTCATTTCTGCAATTCCCATAGAAAATCAACGGCGTCTCTATTCAATTGTGTGGAGCGCATATCAGGTGGGTTTTCTCTGCCGGCTTAAGAGATACACGTGAAACTAAAGCCGATCCTGGGTGCCTAGGGTGCCTGTCATCCAATCCGCACTGAATTTCATTTCTAGCACATAGCCAAAAAATCGCCCCATTGACTTACATTGGAGTGCAGAAAAGGTCATTTTTTCTCGGTCCCTTTAAGAGGTAGGAGTTAAACAAGCTTAGGTCTGCGGTGCCCAGGGGGGACCCCATCCAGCCCGCACTGAGTTTCATTCCTACCACCTTAGGAAAAAAAGTCATTATTTTGAGGCTTAGAAGTCATTTCTGCAATTCCCATAGAAAATCAACGGCGTCTCTATTCAATTGTGTGGAGCGCATATCAGGTGGGTTTTCTCTGCCGGCTTAAGAGATACACGTGAAACTAAAGCCGATCCTGGGTGCCTAGGGTGCCTGTCATCCAATCCGCACTGAATTTCATTTCTAGCACATAGCCAAAAAATCGCCCCATTGACTTACATTGGAGTGCAGAAAAGGTCATTTTTTCTCGGTCCCTTTAAGAGGTAGGAGTTAAACAAGCTTAGGTCTGCGGGGCCCAGGGGGGACCCCATCCAGCCCGCACTGAGTTTCATTCCTACCACCTTAGGAAAAAAAGTCATTATTTTGAGGCTTAGGGTGTCATTTCTGCAATTCCCATTGAAAATCAACGGCGGTCTCTATTCAATTGTGTGGAGCGCATATCAGGGGGGTGCCCAGGGGGGGCCGGCTTAAGAGATACACGTGAAACTAAAGCCGATCCTG